>NW_020955405.1:623006-762246 GCF_003031625.1 Empidonax traillii | reverse complement strand
GAGGCCAAACAAGGTAGCTGAGTGACTGTGCTTAGTGTGCCTCCTCTGCCTTACTCCTTTCCTGTATTTTAGTGTGGCATGGCAGCAGTAGTAGAATTAATATTAAAACTTGCTGCTTTTCAACTGTCATTTCTGTAAGACTAAGACTCTTAACAGAGGTCAGACAAGTAAAGAGCTTTAGTGGGAATGCCTTTATCATATTAGATGAAAAGAACTACATGTGTTTGTTGCAGCCTTGTATTAAAATAGCTGCTCTTGATTACAGTTGTTTATGAAAGCATCACCCTGGGTTCCCCTATCACCTACCCGTCTTCTCAGTCTTTGTTCTCTCAGTCTTTTTGGTTTTTTTCCTTTGTCTTCTTTTTTTCTCTTCTTAATATCTTATCAGTGTAACTCCTCAGTATTGTAACTGTCTGCAATGGTGTATTATTTGGAATTCCTTTGATACCAGGAGCAGGCTCTGACACATTGGAATGCCCTGTCCTTGTTGGGGAAGCTTAGGAGATGCCCAGTCATGTCAAGATGAAGACAGATATCCTTTTGATTGTGGGCGAGGTTCCCAAAACACATGAGTTGGCAAAGGCATTTAGAAAAATGAGCGACGTACACCCCTAAAACACAGATTGTTTTTCAGTTTTTTATTGTATTAAATCTCTTACTTGATATCTGCTTAAAAAATTTTGCAATAGCTGCAGGAGAAGGAGGGCAGGAGAGGAATGCATTTCCCCACTGACCATGTCTCGTGTGAGTTGGAACTGTCTTGGAAGTCCTCAGTTTCTAATTCCAGTCTATTCTCTGTGCAGTCCTGTTTGCACAGTGATTGGTACTGATCTGTAAAAATATTTATGGTTCACTGAAAATATTTATTCATAAGGAGGGTTTCAGTAGTTCTCTTCATTTTTAGCATTTTTAAATAACAACTTGTAAACAGCTTGTTTGATTAAGTTCAAGTTGTAGTGCTAGAGAAAAGACTACAAAGGGCTTGATGTGCAGCAGGCTGCTCTGATCAACTAGAACTCTTTGTTCATCTTGCATGTTCTTTGCTGTATTCTTGTGTTTTCTCTGAAACTGGGGGCAGATGCTTTTTTTCATGTTCAGGGGGTGCTGTTGGGAAATATCACAACCCTTAGGTATTCATTATTGATTCCCCGTTGGAGTTTTCACTGTGTTCATCAGTCATCGGCAGATTATAGTCTGAAGCAATATAGGAAATATTCACATATTCACAAACTGTAGAGAGCTGTCAGATTAATAGGAAATAAAAGGTGATATCTAACAGAGAGACATTCATGAACACTGAGAATAACTATTTTTCTCCAGCGTTGCAGACTCCTGAAGAGTACCAACGGCTGGGATCCTGGGTTATAATTTGATGTATACTGCTTCTTATTTGAAACATGATCCAGTACAAAATATGATGGGGTGCTCAACTGTCAACATATGATTGGTGAAGCAAATGTAGTATTCATTTACATACTTGACATTAAGCAGTCAGTAAGTACTTTCCTGGTCAAGATAAGTATCCAAATAATAACATTTAGCTTATTCTGCAAAAGCATTTCCAGGAGGGATCATGAAAATGGAGAGAAATCATACATTAACTGTCCAGAGGATGATAAGGGAAACCAAGTTAAAGATATTTTAGAAAACCAGTATTATTTAAAAAGACAGTCTTGGTTTGAGAAGAGTCAGTATTGGGAAAGCTTTTTAGCAATGGTCTAGTTACTTCTGGTGGTATGGCTGAAAGGGAAGTGTTTTTGAGAACCCAGATCCTTTGGATGTTTTCACGGGTGTTATATGTTTTTAAAATTGCTCATATTGCAGTCTTGTTTACAATCGTCTGAAGCTTTCAGAATTATTGCAAGGCACTGAGACTTGATTTATGCATTCAACTTCCTTTCATAGAGCTCAAAATAATGATACAGTTGCTAAGACAGAAAATAGTCTTTGTTTTGGTTTTTTTCCCAAAAAGTAAGTGGTGTGTTTTTCATTCTGCAGTTGTGAAACATCACAGTAACTGTTCTCAAATTAACAAAGTAGAAATATGGTTGTGAATGAAATTTTTTTCTTTTACATGATCTTGAGTTAAGAGCAGCTGTTTTTTTCTAGAATGCTGTGAACCAAAACAGAGGCTCTAACCTCATGTTACTTGAGCAAATAGCTAAATAAACCTAGAGGTTAGCTACCTTTAGATATTATTTGAGATGTTTTGATGGAAATGCAAGAAAAGAGATGGCATTTAAATTGTGTCAACATGTTCTATAGTAAATCTCCATTTGAAGAGGACATATTTCTGTTGGTCTGAAGTTTACACACAGTATTAGTAAGAGTTTTCATAGTTTTCATGTTAGAGGTCTTAGGTGTTTTGGCTTGCTAAATCACAAATCAAGTTTCTGATGTTGATTCAGCTTGCTAACAGTTGACCACTTTTTTACAATAACCTAGACCTTGGTGATAAGAAGAGAGAAATGTCTATGCTTTCTTCCTAGAAAGCCCTTGGAAACATATGGAGAAACAACCCCTGGCATAGCTTGTGGACAGCTTTCACAAATAAAAGCCTGTGTACTTTGACTACATACTTTCTGCAGTATTTATGGCTACTCTGATTCATTAAGTGTTTGTTTAGAAAACACTGCCTTTACAAAAATACAAGGTTTCATCTTGATTGCCCAAGTTGGAAGAATAAAATGCTTAACACAGTGTATAAAGAGACCAGAAGTTTGGGCAACTATTAACTTCACTTTAAAGGAAATAGATAAGAATCAAACTGATCAAATTCAGATTATTCTGCATTTCTCTTTTTTTTTTTTTTTTTTTAATCTCAGATTAAAGAATGAAAAAAAAATTTCTTCAGGCCAATTAAATACAGATTTCCATGGAGAAATAATTTTTTTAAGTTAAATGCTGTGGGTACTTTAATTGCTAAGGAACACAGCTATCTAAATAAAAATAACTATGTTTCCTTAAAAGAAAAACAAAAACAAAACAAGTCAGTAAATGAACAAAAGAAACTTTCTGTACATGCATAGCAATTATCGTTCATATTCCAGGAAACCTTACTCTCACAGTGATGAATAGGCACTGTCCTGCTGGTTTGTGCTCAATGTGGAAGTCCAAGTTGTGTTGTGTGGAAGCTTGAGGGTTTTTTTAATTTTTTTTTTAATGCTAATTTTGGACCTCACTTTTCTTGGAAATCTGTTACACTTCATTTGAAAGTTGCTGAATGTATTCCTTTAGGAGATAATTTGAAGGGAAAAAAATAAACTAGTCTCTAATTGTGATGAATGCATACAATGCTCTTGAATCTTATTAACCAAACCCTTTGTAATGAGAACTGAACCTGTTGCTGAATACTTTTCTCTTTGATCTGTGACCACCATCCATGTTTTCCCCTGATGTAATTTCATGTTTTTAATTCTTGCTTTGGAACTGATAACATGACTTGAACTGTATAGCTGTGTGGTGGAGGAAAGAGAAAATCTCTTTCTCATCCTACTTACCGTGCCTATATAGAATCAGATAGAAGCCTTACTGCAGGTTTTTTCTTACAGTGCATTTGTTAGGACCTTATATTTGTTAGGACCTTACAGCATAACTAACTCCAAGATTAAAAGAGTGCCATCTATTTGAATTTTATTTATTCATGTTTTTTAATTGGTTTTATCTTTTAAAAATAGGGACTGTTAAAATGCTTTAAGCTGCAGGCGGAGTTGGTATGTTTGAATTGCAAGTGTTCCTTTCCTGCCCCATGCTGCCCTCTTCTCTCAAACTGTTTGTGATGGTGGTGGGATACTTGGTTTGATGTACAAGCTCAGAGGCCCTTTCTTCAGAATGTTCACCGTATCATTAATAAGCAATGACATAATTAGTAATGCACAGATCACTGTGACAACATCCAATAAAACTGGAAATAGCTATTCCTCCCCTTATTAGTACTTTTAACAACTGTAAGGTATTTTTAAATATAATGCACATATTTTCAGCTACAGATGTGATTTTTCAAATTAATTCTACTCATTTGCTTCTGTGAACTTCATGTAAAAGGTAATCCTTATTTGCTTTGTTAATTTTGGTAATATAAAGTCTGTTGAGGGTTAGTAATAAGAAAGAGAGGAAAATAAGCACATAGGAAACACCTGCAGGTTTGTTGTTTTTTTTCCTTTTCTTTTTCAAAAAGAGAGTTAAGATATTTTCATTTACAGCTAGTGCTCTGTTGTTTGGAGCCAGAGTAATAAATTAGATACTTTGATGTGTGCAGAGGAGTATGGAATCTTTGTGCCTTATGAGAGTTGGTCATAAATTATGTCGGTTAGGAGGGTTGTTCAGGATCTCAGTATTGAAGCTGGAATGGAGCTGTGGAAATGCACTGAATCTACAGTTACATGAAGTGAAACCTTCTCAGATTTATTGAGTTTTTGTTCTTGATCATGGACCGTTTCAAGTAAACATGTTTACGTCCAATACCTCATGCACCTAGATAAACAGTACTGAGTTCAAGGTGAACTCCTACAACAATTACTAATAGTCCTCAGGATTTAATAGAAGTATATCACATGAGGATTTTGCAAGTTTCATGCTTGTTGCTACCTTGAAATGTAATAAAGTTTCGTTGGCGTAATGTATGTTTTTACATATGATAACATTTTACATAATTCCTAGATTTTAAAGTCTACTTACTCATGGCCTGCCTGTAAAGGTAGTGTTGTAATGAAAACAATTCGCCTCTCCCCCAGGTGCTTTTCAAATCAAAGGAAATGGAACAGTTTTAAATGCAGGTTTGCACACACAGCAGTGCTTTCCCAATGGGTGCAAGACTCCATTGCTCCCCACAGAGGGGATGAGCCTGTGACAGATTTTAGTCATGTTGTTGGTAGGTGAAGCTCCGAGTCTGGATGGTCAAGTGGCCGAGGTTGGAGGTTCTGTTCTTCTCTGCCAGTGTCTTGACTTGTGAAGGACAATGAACTGCCATCACATAAATAAAATTAATCTCAGGGATGGCAGAAAGAGTAACCTGAATAGTTTAATAGCCTCAAAATACTTCCTTCCTTAAGCTGCTTTTTGCTGCAGTTACAAACTGAGTTACTGTGTTTGCCATAGTTGTGTAATAGTATTTCTTGATAAAACTTTGTGAGGTTGCTAAATCCTAAATAAAGTAAGTGTTTAAGATTACAGTTTGTAGACTTAAGTGTATAGTTGATCTTGAAGCTTGGTACAGCAGCAAACAAAAAAAATGGGTTAGATTGTTCTTTTCTGTTGCTCAGTTGTTTTATTTGCATTCACTCTCTCTATCCCTTTTTGAGAATTGATCCTGTTTAGTTTTAGTTACAGGTAAGAGGTTATATCTAAGTGGAATCCAGTAAAAATCAAAATTGCCCGTTCTAGGGTGTTGTTAGAGAATGGAAAAAACTAGCATATATTTTGACATTATTCTGGCAAACTTCTTGGATGATTCAGGAATGAAGTAAAGTGCTTTCAAAACATGAGAGATGTACACCTAAGTGCCTTCAGGGTATGCAGAAGTTCAGGAACAGGTCTCTAGTGGTGACTTGGCATGACATCTTGCAAGTCTCTGTGAAAGGAGAAGTGTTTTTGAAATACTATCAGTGCTGTTTCTTGCAGGGGGAACAACTGATTTTCTTTGAGTATTAGGAGACTTAAAAAAAAAATATTTTAAATAAATGAGAAGAAACAGGAGGAATGTTAACCCCTCTCAGATTTGGGCAGCTATTTGCCAATATGAAATACCTTCCATGTGCTCCCCTATGTGTTCCTATATAGCAAATACTTAATTGTTCTTAAAATTTTGTGATGCTTTTGTTCCTTAGTAATGTCTTCATAGGAGTGCTCTTCTCAGGGTTTCCACTGGGATGTCAGTTCCTGTGACTGCAGTGCACCCTGTGTGGCAGTCTGTAGTGTGAGAAGTTTGCATTAATGTACAGCAGGTGCATAGCACAGTGGCAGGTTGGTGGTTGGGTTGCCCTTTGGGCAAGTAGTAGCTGTGGGGTTGCATTTCCCTCAGGCATAGGAAGTTGCAGAACTGGGTCGGCTGCGTCCTGGGTGAGTTCTCCCTGACTAGGCACCGGTGTGGCTGCTCAGCGGGAGGACTTCAGGCAGCTGAGAAAATTTTGGCAGTGATATGAAACTGTTTTCCTCTTTCTAAATATAGAACAGTCCTTTCTATCTCCATAATAAATATGATAAAATAATAGAGTGGAACAAAATTTGGCACGTAATATACCATGCCTCCACGTATGTATATGCGTGTGTTGTAAGTCTCTGATGTCAGATTTTACAATACGACAAAGTTAAAGTGAGGTTATTTAAAAGTACTTATTAATAATATATTTATATATATAAAATATATATTTTTTTATATATGTAACAATTTTTATTAATAGGAAAAACCCCACAGAATTCCATTCTAATTCATTGCATCGTGCTTGGGGAGAAAACCTACTCTGAAGCAAGTAGTGTTGGAAAGTACCTTTGCACAAGTTACTGGAAACCCTGGCATTTTACCTGTTTTCCACTCCTCCTGTGAAGACATGTCAAATTCCTTGGGATTTGTAAAAGGTCATAAACAAAGAACATTCTTAAGTATACAGTTGTAGCTAATTAAAAACTAGACATTTGTTAGTGTTGCTTGTGTTTGGAAAGAACATCTACGTGTGCCAGTCTCTTGGTGAAAAAAACATGGTTTAGCAGAAGCAAAGGAATGGTTGCAGACAAATCACTTCACTGGTTTAAGTTTACTGTACAGGAGGATTAAAATGTTTTTGTTTAAAAAAAAAAAACAAGGGAAGTTTTTTTTGAAGAGCTGAGCTGAATTTCTTCATGCGCCTTGCCAATGCAGAATTGAAGCTTTTCCATATGGAAAAGCCTCCAGTTGTGACTCCTCTGCCTTAGCATCCTGTTGTGAATGGTAGCCAGTCTTTGAAAAGGAAATGCAAAGATGGTCTTTGTAAAAATCATAATAGAACATGCAGCCATACTGAAAGATGAAAATTCCCACAAAAACCTATTGTTCGGGCTAGCATAGCTCTCTAGCTCCTTTAAACTAGATCTGTGTTTTTCAGGCATTCCATGGCATAACATTACTATTTCAATTAAGACTATTTAGTTACTTAGTATTCAGAACTCTGTTAATTTGGTTGCTGGTTCAAGATGGAAACTGTTTTCTGTATTTCTTTGATGTGAACTAAAGTAAACTACTACTTTGAATATTGATTTAAATTTGCTAAAGATATTTAAAACTTAGAATACCTTTAATTTCATTTAATTTTTAAATATGTAGGCACGACCCTGCAGGTTTGGTTTGGTTTGTTTTGGTTTGGTTTTTTTGAGAGGTCCAAATCATTTTGGCAGGGGATAATCTCAACTACATGTGATTTTGTTAGCCGAAAACACATAAGAAGCAATTCAGGAAAACAGTGAGAGGATTGCAGTAGGGAAGGCCATCTCTCTTGAGTCATCACAATCAGATGAGGAGTATCAGAACATAACTTCAGCCAGATACTGCATTTTTAGGACATTTGGCCTTTGGTTTAAATCCTGTAGTAACTTTCTCAGTTTTCTGGGTGGCTAAATTGTACCAGTGTTACCACAGCTGACACATGCAAGAATTACTGGCTTTGAAAGACAGCCTAACCTATTTAGCTGATTAAGGACTCTTATTCACTTCAAATCAGTATACATGCTACTGAAGTAGTATATAGCTGATTAATGTGTTAATGTAGCTGAATAGCTCATTCTGTATATATTCATAAATCTACAACCAGTTCCTAACCTTAATAACACTAAAAGATAAAAAATTCTTTTTGGCCTGTGCTTTATATGCAGTCTTGAATCTTAGCGCTTAGTTTTAAATAAAATAGTATTTATCTTTTAGATACTAATTATAAGTAATGGAAATGTCTGTTACTTCCTGCCTTTAAATATGTGCTAAAAACCAGTGGGAAATTTGGCTTAAAATTCAGTAGGCATGATGTGTTTTTATGAAAACATCTGATTATCAACATGGAGCTGAACTGTTTGAACTCATAATACATTTGAATATGATTAATAAGTAACATAAGTATTAAAAAAGATGGTACAGGACCATAGACTTGCCTTCTTCATGGCATTAATTGCATCTTCTCCTTATTATTATTTTTTTCCTTTATGTAAACACCGGAACTTGTGAAGGACAAAAAGCCTCCAGCATAGTTTTGGTATGACTTATGTTTTTAGGAAAATAATCTTTCACTACTGAGAAAAAAGATCATACATTGGATATGTGAGGAATATTTTGTTTAAGTTTTCCTTGCTTTGCCCTTTTTTCTGTTTTAGCCACCACAGTGGATTGCAGCTGGATGACAAAAACGAGGTATTTCTCTTTATTCTAGATGTGGGCACTCTCCTGTGTACCGCTGCCGTGAGATGTCGGGTCGGGCCCTTGTGCCATTTGTTATGGTAAATGAAGTACCACATACAGTGCTGTCCTTGCTGGAGGGGCTTCCAGACTCTACCAGTCGTTGCATACGACAGAACAATATTCATGGAACACTGTTGCAAGTAAGTTTTTGAGGGCTGATTTTTGATTTTTCTCACTGGGGTTTGTTTTTTGTTTTTTTTTTACTGTAGAGGTTCTGTTGAATTTTTTTTTGGTCATACTTGATAGCCAAATAACACATAGTGAATTGTGCTTAATGCTCACACATTGTCAAAACATACATGAAGACTGATTTTTAGCTGATTCTGTCAGATGATAAATGTGGAATGCACATTTCAACTCTCATTAGAAGGCAGGAAGCTGTAAATAGTAACATTCGCATTTCATGTAATGTTTCATCTTTGGAGATTAAAGTGCTTAGGAGCAAATATCTTTATCTGAATATATTTACAGAGGGATCTGTGTGACCTGCCCAAAATGACTGGGCAAAGCTGAACTCCAGGCACCAACAGCATTGGGTATATTTTGAGACTTGCTCCTTACCCACGTATTTATTTATTACTTCATTGGCTTTTCCTGCGGCACCAGCAACTTCCTGTCAGTTTGCTTCATAAGTTGTGTTAATCTTTACCTTGTCATCTTCTGGAAACATTCTGGAGAATAGTTCACTTACCAGAAATTTCTTCCTTCTCCTTATATCATTCCCTTGGTTTATGGCAGTCAGTTCACTGTGTTTGATTTTTGAGCTATCATGGTAATAAGTTACTCATTTTTATTGCCTGTTTTTCATGAGCAACCTTCCAACAAAGCCACATTGTACGCGATCAGCTCTGTTGGTCTGCCTTAGTTGGCAAGCTTTCTAGGTATGTGTTCCCACTGTAAGCTGTTTGATGGGGTGTGTGTGGTTGTTTTGATTTGGTTTTTAATTGTATCTTTTCCAGCATATGATTTCCCTTTAAAACCATGACCTTTCAGGAAATCTAGGATGGGGAAATGAATGAAGTCCCGCTAGAGCTGTTAATGTCAACTTTACCTGTAAATGGTTTCGGGCAATTGAATTTGGATTTGGATTGGTTACAGTGGAGGTTGTTGCAGGGTGTGGAATCATCTCCTGCTCTGAAAAGCAGTCCACGCACCTGATACGTGCAAGTGCTTAGACTTGTGAGCTGCTGCATCTGTGTGGGGAGGGGGAGAGTGCCATCATCAAGTTACCTGTGCAGCCTCACTGTCACAGCTCAGGAGTTAGGAAGAGAGGGTTATTCCAACAGTGAGAATTAAATGCTTTCTTAGTCCAAAATGATTATAACCCTAGTCATGAGGTATGGACTGGCTATAGTATATAAAGCTATTGCCTCCTTTTTAGTGACCTGGGGGAAAAAAAAAAAAAAAAACACCAAAATAATAATAACAACGATGGCCTGTATATCAAAGAGCCCAAAGGATGACCTAGTTTTTAATGTCCAGTATTGCTAAGATGATCTTATGCGTAGGTGTTGGGAGTTTTCCATACCTGTGAGACAGCGCTTGAACCTGATTTTTCATGAGTTTTGAGCAGCTACTAGAAACTACTTCCTGTCATTGGTACTGCACCAGGAGAGACTGGTGCTTTCAGAGTATCATATTCTCCCAGAAATGTCAGTTGTACAAGAACAGTTCACCCGTTTGGTTTCTCACATTTGTCTTGGGCTTTGATTTTACAGCTTCTGAATCAAGGAAGTTCAAAATCTTTATTTAATGCTTAATTTAATTTAGTGTATGACTAAAATGCTGAACTATCTGTTGCTAGTCTAAAATAACAAAACATTCAGAAAAAATATTGTAGGGTGATAAAGATGTGCAAAAAATGGAGGCAAGGCGGTGATCTTTGTTATACCTCTGAAACACTAACGCCAGGTAGTGTAACATGTAGTTAGCATGCACCTCCTGTAAGTAGTACTGGAAGTACTGTGACTTTCAGGGGTTGCTGCATGCATGGTTTCAGTTTCCTCTTTATCAGTGTAAGTTGGGATTTGTAAAACTGCTGCTAAGGCTCACTAAAGCGTAGAAAATTATGTTACAGGACTGTTTGTTAAAACACTATTTCTCAGAAGACTTACTTGTAGAGAAAGTGACCTGGCAATGTTCAAAATTTATCATCCTCCTGGATATAAAACCAAAACAAAAATCTCTACTAAAAAGAGCAAGTCTATACAAAACTCAATAAAATTCAGATTTTTCCAGCAATACAAGGCTAATACCTTAGGAAAATGGAATTCAGTAATTTCATTTGTTCAGTCACATTACAAGCTGCTAAGTTCATTGCTCAAGTTTTTTATTTCAGTGTTCATATGCTGTCAGTTCTTTAACAAGGACGTTGGAATTATTCAGAATTGAAGCTTATGTGGCAGTGCGAAATGCAATGAATCTTGAGGGTATATTTCAGTTGTGTTTTAGAGTTATGCAATCATTTCATCTTTTGCAAGACAAATGTTAATTTACAGAAAGATCATTCAAAAAGAGTCCAGCATGGAGTGCCTGTCCAAACATTTTTTACACTGGATGCAAACGGGTTGGGTTTAACTTCAGACCTTTGCATTATGTGAAAACATGGCTTTTTGTCTCCAATGTGATTACTATGGCTCAGTTTAAATAGGAATATGAATATGCATGAGGATAAAATAATCTTATGCTTTACAGGTTTTATAGAATAGTTCTTTTCAAGAATTGTCTAGGAGGAATGCTGTTACTCTTGGGGAACTGATGATATTCTTCAAGAAGCAGTTCTGCATCCTAAGTAAATGGACTGACTTGAATAAGATAAAGAAAAATCTTTTCTATGTTTAGTGTTTCCTTTCTGAGTGCAGTGTCTGCTTTGTTCCATAATCCAAAATGTCAGGGAGAATGGGCTGGGGGAAGGGAATAAAGTTTTTAATCCACAAGAAAATGCAGAAGTCTTGTACTAACCTTCTTGAATGATGAAATGTTTCTGGTTTGTTTTGTTTTAAGATCTAGGGGTTTTAGCTGATCAGCTGAAAGAAAGAGCTCGTCCAGCGCTTTATGCAGAGACTTCCATAAGTGTATCAGAATTTTTGCCTAGGGAAGCTTTTATGTTTGCCTATCTTCTGCCTCTTTAGGATTGGAATTCTTCCACTATGTGTTCTGTCTGTCCAGGATAATTGAGAAGTTCATAACAAACCAGTAGTTAATTCAGAAATGTTTTATTCAATAATCTGTGTTTAGGATTAGTAATTGCCACATACGTGTTTGACGCACAGTGTTATAAATCATGCAGGTAAGGACATGGTCTGTTTTCTCTTGTCATGTCTGTGTTTTTTGTAGAAATGTCTAATCTCAGGGGCAACAGTCTTAACTGGGTACAACTCAAGATTCACCTAAATACAGGATTCGGAGAGAGATATCACATGAAAATGAGCCCTAAGTAGGAAAAGGAATTATAGAAAGCTAGTAGCTCTAGAAAGAAACAATAACTCCAGAAGTGGAAAGCAACCTAATATGGAATGGATGAAAAGTGTAATAACACATCGGTGTGGACAAATTAATTCTTTACTGAATGCAAGGTAAGAAGAAACATACTGAAGCAATAGCATGCAGAGGGGACATGGAAAGGCCAGGGCAAAAGTTGGCTGTAGTCTTCAAGAGATTTCTACAGAAATACTTAGTATTGGAAAGTGGAAGGTATTGACAGGTGATTACTGAAAGGTATAATTTTCTCCATTAATTTGCTGACACAGTCAAGTAATGGAAACTTCTTTCTAACGTTAAGGATGCATTAATCTTCAGCACTTAGAGGATCTGCCATCATGTTTATAAGATTTTGCCTGGACCTGGAAGTTGGAGAGTCCTGCCAGTCTTCCCTCTATTTTTTTGATGCTCCAAACGATCAGAGCATCTTCACGAAGCTATACAGAATCTTTATTTCCATCAGTGTGGATCTGGTTAATTCTTGTTTGCGTAGATTTGTGGGCATAACATTCATAGCTTTTATTGTTGTAGATGGTCTTGTCCAAGCAATGAAATATTGATGTAAGTTTAGTTTTTTTAAGATTGTTATTGCAAATCAGCAATTAAATATTATAAACATGAATTTACTTGGATTGGAAATAACTGATGGAAACTTTGAGTAGTTTCTAGATACAATTTAGATAACATGTTCTGTGCATTTACACTTTACACGGAACAGAGTCCAAGAAGGTAAGCTTCTGAGCGTACTAGGGGAAGAAAGCTTGAGCCTGTGTTATTCCTAACCATGGTTTTTACTAGTATAGACTGAGACGAAAATCAGTACCTCAAACAGATTAATCTCCAGGTGGGCTTTGGTTTCCCTGACTGCATCTCTCCATGCTTGGATTGTGTCCCGGTTTCCCTCACAGGTTATGTGTCGCTGCTTCCACCTTCTGTATCTTCCTTTTACGTTTCAGTTTGTCCACGAGCTCCTTGTTCATCCATTCAGGCCCTCTGGTATATTTGTCTGACTTCTGGCTTGTTGGTATGGACTGCACTTGAGCTTAGAGGAAGTAGTCCTTGAGTATCAACCAGCTTTCTTGGACCCCAGTCCCTCTAGGGCCTTATCCCACATGACTCTTAACAAGCAGATCGAGAATGTGGCCAAAATCTGCTCTCATGAAGTCTAGGGTTGTGATTTTGGATGTTCTTCTCAGCATCCTGAACTCCATCATCTCTGGTCACTGCAGCCTTTTACCTTCAGATCCTCTTGTCTGTGAGTATGAGGTCCAGCAGAGCACCTCTCCTTGTTGTTTCCTCTCTTGCTTTTGTCAGGATGTTGTCATCAGTGCTCTCTAGGAAGCCCTGGGGTTGCTTATGCTGTGCTGTGTTGGTTGTGCATCAGATGCCAGAGTGGCTGAAACTCCCTATGAGGACCAGGCTCTGAAAATGCAAGGCTGTTTCTGTCTGTCTGTAGGAGTCCTCATCTATTTGTTCTGCTCAGCTTGGCATCTTATAGCAGACACCCACTGCAGTGTCACCTATACTGGTCTGCTCTTTAGTCCTTACCCATAAGCTCCCAGCTGGCTCATCATCCATCCCCAGGAAAAGCTCTGTGCATTCCAGCTTTCTGTCACAGAGAGGTCATTTCCCACCTTCTCATCTTCCCCACCTGTCCTTCCTAAAGAACTTGTATCTCTTCAGTGCATTACCCCAAACATATCAGGTACTGTACGTTGTCTCCATGGTCCCAACAAGATCACAACCTTACATCTGCAGACAAACCTCTTAATTTCCCTAATTCTAAACCTTCTCCTTTGAGTGCTTTGAAGTGAAGAAGAGTTACAGGGACCCTAAGATGGTTTGTCCAGAAAACAAGGCAGCACCTTTAATTCATCTGGTGGTGGATTATTTATGATGGTCAAAAAACCCTCCTAAATGCATGAACTTTCAGATTGGTTTGCCAAGGAAAGCAGATGTTAAACTTCAGCTTTTGTTTTTATCTAGTGAGAATCAGCTAACATGATTGATGCAGGATTTCAAAGGCTGTGTGATGTGCATAGATTGAGAAGCCAGTTGTTTTTAGTGCAGTAGAATAGCAGCAGTGTGATTGGAGCTTTCAGTCACAGTTCTGCGCTCATTACTTTCAAGAAATCTTTTTCACATTTGTATACTGGAAAAATCTGTGCTCTGAGAGTGTATATACCCTTACATACTGTTCATATCAATAACAATTCATTGGACAGCTGCCATTAATCATGGAGCAGATGTAATTACTGTTAAAGTTTATTTGTTTTTCAAATGAATGAATCTGCACATGAACTGACTCATTATCTTGTATGTTATCAGTTTGATCTTCTTCACATTCACTTTGGCAAGCCTACAGTTATGTATTTATAGAACATGGGATTAGGTCAATGGAAGTTATTAAAAGAGGCATTGTGTTTTCATTTAACTTGTCTGTGCCTTGTTCTGAGATGTTGAAGGCGCTAACCGACTATCCAGAGGTCTTGTGTGGATTTATAACTACATCCTGTCAGTGTCTAGATTAAGATTGGGATACAAACCAGTACAAAAAGTTTTGCTTATCTGTCCATTCTATTTGGAGAGCTTTTTGCATTCCCTTTGGCGTCTTTTGGGCACAGATTAGGAGGAAGGAGAATTCAGTGACTTCTCCCTCATCATTTTCTTCTTATATATGTAGGGAACTACATGATTTTACTTAGTGTGCCTCCATTTGCTCCTTCCATCAGGGGATGGATTGCACTGTCCAAGTTTAAGCTTTTCATAGAAGTTCCTAGCTGCACATATCATTGAGGAACAATTTCTGCCTGGAAGCTGCTTTGTTTGTGACAAACATTTACATTTTTGGTGGTACTTTGTACAAGGAATTGAACAACTGCGTAGAATAAAATTTTAAAAACCCTCTGCTGGTCTGTCATGTCCTTGCAGGTGGGTCCTTCCTGTTGTGACTGTGTTTGGTCACTGCTGTAACTCATAGTCACAGAAATTCTGCTTGGTCTGTTGTGGTCCCTAGGAAGATTTCTCTCTCTTCCCCCTCTTCTCATCTGAGGCCTGGCTGGTAGCTTATCTTCTCCTCACTGGTGTCTTCTCACTTCTTACTATTACTTTGTCACTCCTACTGATTTATCCTGAGATTTGTTCCCTGAGCATATGCCAGTGTATTTCATTGGCAGAGAAAAATTGTATCTCCTTCTCTTTGGGAATCTGTTCTTAAAGACATACAAAATATAGCTGGCAAGAAACAGATGAGACAGTGAATTTGTTATGCTTTCATGCAGGGTTAAAGCTTCATGAAGATAAAAATGGAAATTCACTTATTCAGTGTTGTTTTGAGTATCATCAGTCAGCAGTCAGTTGCTCTTGACAAATTATTATGCTTAATATTAAAATTTTCTCACACTGAATTTTCCTTAAAATTCTGTAGTTTCAATTAGCTAAATCGGTATTAGAGCATTAGGCTAGTTCAAAGAAGTATCTGTGGGGGGAATTGGTTTTGGGGTTTTTTTGGGAGGGTTGTTAGTTTGGTTTTTTATGTTTACTAATTCAAGCAGATCTGTTTGGCACGTGAAGGCAAAGACTTATGCAAAGAATTTTGGTTTGAGTTTTTGAACCTTTTTGTGTGTGTGTGTTTGAAACAAGCAGCACTCTTGTATCTCTCTCAAATATAAAGAACAGACTGAGTCACATCAAATTAGTCAGTTGCATGTGACAGAAATTAGACTTAAAAGAAGACTTCATAAGTCTTTACATTATTTAACATTAATTTTAAAGATTAAACTTCCTACTAACTTCAGTGAGACAAGAAACTGGCAGTTACTTTTCAGGGAATCTCAGCATCCTATGGAATTAGACCCATGTTTCTGAAAATACTTGAAAATGAAAGAACCTAGAATCCTTGCGTTAAAAAATAAAAATATGATTAAAAAGCCTGCATGGTTGCATGGTGGGTTTTTCTGTGTAGGGCTTTTATCATAGAATGGTTCAAGTTGTAAGAGACATTAAAGACTATCTGGCTCCAACCTCCTGCCATGGGCACGGACACCTTCCACTGGACCAGGTTGCTCAGAGCCTGATCCAGGCTGGCCTTGAGCACTATGATAGTTATGTACTGTTTGTGTTTTTTATTTTGTGGAGTTTATTGAGTACATCAAGGTTGGTGCAGTGGTAGAAGTTTAAATTATCTGTATCAACTCTTCGGACATGCTGATGTTTTAAATCTTAATGGAGAGCTGGAAGAAGTGATTTAAAGGGTGGTTGGAGACTTGATTAAAACAGGAAGAAAGCCAGGACAAGAACATAACCTCAGAATAACCATACTGGATCATGTAAAGATTTGTCTGAGTCAGTGTGCTGCTTCCTGCAAGGGCTAATAGCATAAGCCAAGGAAAAAAGAGTAGGACAGACCAAGCAGCTGGAGAGACATCTGCATGTACTGTCTTAGGTTACTGTACTCTTAAGCCAAAAAATATATGGATGTGGCTATGTTGAAGATAAAAATTAAGTACGTGGTTGTACTGATGAAAAGAAGCAGTTTATGATGAAAACATCGATATGTTAGCTTAATTATCTGGCAGAGTTGTATTAAGACAGGTCATTGTTGATGAAAGTAATGAAAGTAGAACCTGCTTAATGAATGTGGATGCCTCTTTCCTTCCTTTTAAAAGGATAATTTTAAGCTTAAGTTGCTCCAAAGCAAGGTCAAGCTTTAGGTATTTGAGATTATGATCACTCTTGTGTTTTATGAGTTTAATATTTGGACACTTACTCAGAGGACTAAAGGCAGTTTAAATAATTTGAAAATAAAGCAGGGAAGAACGATGCATGAAGAAGAACGAGCAAGCAATCATTGGACTGTCCTTATTACAGGACTGAATAGGTAATAAAACCCCACAGACTCTAGTGACTAGGGTGTGAGAATACGACAGCAGGAGACAAATTGGTCAAATACATTTTGAAGGTCATTCTTGGATGTTGGTCCATGTAGGTGGGTGAAAGAGAGACATATACTATTCATTAGTTTGACCTAAAAATCCTTAATGTGAATTGCCAGCAGGCTTTTCAGTGGCCATATTTTTTTTCTTGTTTGGTTTTGAAGACTGAGGCTCTTTAGAGTTTGGAAGAATGAATGGGGAAGTAGTGTATTGTTTACTTGGCTTTATTCAGTAGCACAGAAACATTGACTATGGTGAATTACTTTTTATTTGTCTTGGCAGTAAAGTCTGAACTGTAGCAGTTCAATGTTGGCTTATAAAAACTTAATATAGTAAACAAATGTTACTTTATCTACAGATCAAAGAAATAAACCTGCTAAAATTAAATGTTTTCCAATGAAACTTCCTTTCAGCTGTTTCTTCTCTAAGCTCAGTTTTTAGTGTTCAAGATAAGCCTGACTTCTAAGATTAGTACAAAGAGAAAAGAAATATCGATGTCAAGTTGAAAACATTCAGTTATATGTAGCTGGCAAAAACAGAACAGTTGTCTCCTTTCTTTGTGTTGTAAATTCATAATAACTGTTACATAAGGGTACAGTGATACAAGGAAGCAGTAAGTATTGGAGGACAAGATTTATATTTATGAATATAACTGAGTTCCAAGAATGGGAGGAGGCAATCTCTGAAAGAAAACCATTGATAAGGTTTTGCCAGAGGTTGTCCTTCAGCTGGTTTTTTTTAATTAAAAAAAAGGACCAATTAAAAAACGTGTAGTACTGCTAATGGATGAGGTCTGCTAGTTTGTACATTGCTTTGAAGTTGCTTTAACTTTAAATTGTACTGCTCCCAAATATTATCTCTTGACTTCCTTAGACATGTCACCAGTTTTCAAAAGGACATAGATTTAGACAGCTCTTACAACTCTATTAGGTCTTTTCATTCTGTTTCTGCATCATTATTGAGTTTCTTCCTAAGACAAATAAGGATGTGCATTGATGCTGTTGTTATAAACCTTATGTTGACATCTTTAAAGTAAAAAAAGCATGGGTTTAGTACAGAATGAGCAACATTCAGCACTTAGTGAAACAAGGTGCTGCTGTTTTAAATTGAGAGGTGACTATAATAATGACTACTGTGGGTTGTGCCAGGGAGAGCACGACAGTTGCCCCC
Organism: Empidonax traillii; assembly: GCF_003031625.1. NCBI lineage: Eukaryota > Metazoa > Chordata > Aves > Passeriformes > Tyrannidae > Empidonax > Empidonax traillii. The sequence continues at coordinate 744,249 of NW_020955405.1, read as the reverse complement.
TCTGTACAGTGAAATGGGTGACTTGTTGGATGCACTGCTTGCCTCTCTCCCACACCCTAGATTTTGACACTTGTTGTTTTGACACTTGTTGTGAGTATGGCAAGCAGTTGCTTTGCAAATGTTATGGTCTCCCTGATCCAGTGCACCTAGTTTCTCTCCTTAATGAATAAAAGCAGAGATTTTGGGGTGCCTGTGTGTGCCACCATTTGAGGTATCCTGCCTGGTGTTCAGTCACAGCCATAAAGCATCACTAGTGGTCATCTGGCTTCTCTAGTTATGTTTTGGATAAACATGCAGTGACTAAAACCACTGTACATAAATGTGGTTATATAAAACAATTTTTATTCAATGTTACGATTAAACTAAGGGAAGATATATCCTCCTTCTAGGTATAGTTTTCACAATGGGTAGGTTATTTTGTTCTTAGATGATGGAGATGTTAGAAACAAATACTGTTGGCACAGTATTTTACTTCTTATTACTTAAATCTTCCTGAAGAGAGTTGAACTGTTTTAGGCACTGGCTGGTTAACTTGATTTAGACCTCCCAGAACAGCAATTGAACTTGTCTGAAATCTGAATTTTTAAGGGTTCAATTTTGTGCATATTTTTTGCACCTGTTTTGTATTATGAATCCGTAAGTATCCCTCATGATTAGTCAGGAAAGCAATTCTATCACTCTGTCACAGGCAGAGGATGTTTTTACAGTTGGGAAGGGAAAAGTTGAAACTTGTAAAGTGTACTTGAAGATATAATATTCTCCTAGGTGGTGCAGTGGATTAATTTAGTACTCCATGGTGCTCATTTTTCATCTCCAAAAACATGTTTTTGATCCCACCCGTGTAGGATTTTTTTCCTTTCTTTTTGATCTAGGAACCGTGTCTTTAAAAACTCTCAGAGCCAAAAAAGAGATAATCCTGAATACACTTCCTGGATATACTTTTAAAAATACTCTTCCTTGATAAGTTCTGACTGCTGGAGGATATATGAAAAATACTTATGAAAAGTGAGGGCTTTTTACTGTGCTCTGTGTTTTCAGAAATTCAAGCTATAGTGATGAGTGGGGGAAGGTGACTACTATGGTCTGTGAAAGTTTTCTCAGCTTGTTTGCAAAAGAGAAGAATATCCTCAATAAATGGAGAAGAAAGCTGAGAAAATCAGCATTTAAAGAGGGCTGGATGGGAGAACTGAATGAAGAGGGAGCAGTGGTTTTAAGTGAGTAACTACTCACTAAAAACTTAGCAGTGTTGAAGGCCAGGACACAAGAATCTCAAATAGTGGAACAAAAAATTGAAAGGAAGATAGGAGGGAAAACCTGGAAATATAAGGAAATGAAACAAAATAAACCAAAACAAGAATAAGACACTTTTCCAGTGTGTGAAAATCAATTTCAGAGTGTTTATGAATCAAATTTTTTGAATTAACATAGTGTACTTTTTCTGTCTTCAACTGAGATTAGTGTATGATAGTTGCTTTACTTTTTTTTTAATGTTTATGTGTCACAGGCATTTCTTGCAGTGATAACGTTTTTTCTTGCCTTTATTAATTTAATTATTTTAGAATGTTGGCATTTCTGAAGTAGTTATTGTTGTGGTGCTAAAATTTGCTACGAACATTTTTTTCCACATGGCTGTTTCACTTAAACTGTGTTTTTTAAAATCAGGTTCTAAATGACTGAATCTGAACTATGGCATACTCTGGAAATATGTTGCTCTAATTTTGTTCCTCCGGTGCTGTTTATTCATAGGCCAGAAAAGAATGAGAAATGGGTATTCAGGCCGAGGAAGGTTTGTACAGAAATTTAACTGACATAAAGAAACTACATGGGACAGAAGGTTTGTGGGTGCAGGACTAACAAGAAGATTCTGTGTTATACTTGTATCTAGTGGTGGAGGGGTTTTTTTGAGGAGCAGGAGTAGTGCCTTGCTGTAAGGATCTGTCTATGTGGGTTTTTTTTAGGTCAGGGGCAACGTGGGGAGCAATGCTCTATTGAAAGAAAACTTGTTTTCCACTGTCTAGTACAACGTGCACCCAATTCTGGGGGGTGGCTGCTAAAACACTCAATGAATAATGTGGATTCTGAGCTGGCTCTTCAAAAATGAGGCTTCTGGTGGAGCTGCAGGCAGCTCTTGGACTTGAAGTACCCTGCAGAACCTTCATCAGGTCCTGGAAATAGCCTAGGTGTGGTCTAACTGCAGAAGAGAGGGCAAGGGGGTTGCTGACAGGATGACATGGATGCTTTTAAATTTATCAGTTCTAAATTCAAGATCCCTCCTTTTGTCTGCTCCCTCCTTCATAAAAGGTGCCAGTTGTCTTTGGATCATCAGAGTCTCCTTGATGTTTGGGAGCGTGGAAATCTCCCACACAACTTCAAGCGAGCAAGGAATGAAGAAGGATTCTGAAGGGATGATAAGCAGCAGGTGCTTTTATTCTGTCCTCCCTCATTGCTCCTCAGGCTTGTGCTTCTGTTATCTCTCCGTTTCCCCTGGCACCCTCACTATCAACTCACTCCTGCCAGCTCTTGTTTCAGGTGCCTGCTCCTCCATATCTCTGTTTTGGACTGTGTCCTCTCTTAAAGAGTACGGGCTGTCCTGGTATGTTGTTGCTTATTGCACTGGGGTCATTGCTGTGCTGCCAGAAGTGCAGCCCAAATGTGTCTGTACACTGAGTTTACTCAGAGGTGCACACTTCAGATTCAGTCTGTCTTCACATGTGCAATGGATGTCTCGATCTGTATTTGGCAGGTGACCTTTCCAGATTGTAGTTGTTCATTTTGTCCTGGGTTTAATGTGAAAAATAAGCAATGGTTATTAATTTTTTTTCCTCAAATGTACACAGGTATGCTGTAGATGCAGAAAGTTCTTTGTGTCAGAAGTGAATATTAGGAAATCAGATTTGTCCTTTTTCCGTGCAAATGCACCAACAATATTAAACTATGTTTAATGTTTTATTATGAGAAGTCACTTAGGAATTCAACACTTAAACATTTTACCTAAATGAAAGATATTGAGCATTTACAGTTCATATTGAGTTTGACTTCGGTACAGTTGAAGTTTCTTAGCACCTTTTTTTTCCTTTCAGCAATCCAAATGCATGCCTTTGTTTAGCTTTGTAATATAAAGTTCCTATTCTTAAAGGGACAACCCCCTCCTAGTTTAAGGTAAGAAAAACCAACTTAAAACTTCTCTTGTTTCCCTAAAAAACACTTCTGTAGCAAACAAAATGCCTGTGATGTACTCATCTCACATTTGTGAATTGCAAGAAATCTTTCATTTATTTTTCGGAGTTGCTGACTGTCTTGTTTCACTGGTGAAACAGACACCGCTGGCAAATAGAACAGGAAATCTGAAGAGAACAATGACCACTTTTTTTCAAAGGGAATATAGGTGGAGCTATGTTTGGCATGTTTCTTTCATTCTGATTTTTGTACCTATTGAATCATTTTATGGCAGAAGAAATACCAAATAGAACTTTTGCTCTTTGGACTGAAGTCACTTTTGAAACTACATCAACTCAAGGCAAAGGAGAAATTTTAAATCATATTGTCAGTATGTTATGTGAAACACCCTATATACTTCACACTTTTTTTAGATTATTGTGTTAATAAAACCACAGCCCACAGAAAGTCCTGAGGCATTTCAAAAGGAAGGGACTTGGCGTCGTCACCTTTGGGTACTGCTATCCTATGGAAGCCTTGTTGAGTAGGTAGGATTTCAAACCTCCATGATGGTACTAGTTAGTGTTTTATTAAAAGCGGCTATAGAAAGAATGAAGTGCATCAAGGGCTTCCAGCAGAAGTACCTTTTTTTTATTTGCTGTTTTGAGACAATCATTTATACTTCTTAATTATCATACTGTAAGAAATTATTTTAAAATTAATCAAACTAAGTTCTGTGGATATTAGGAACTGATGAGGTAATAGTGTTTTTACAGTATGGCCTCTTGGTACTCAGTGATCACCAGGGAGGAAACTTCATACCTCACCATCTTTGAAACCTCATACTGCTTTAGCAATAAAAGCACAATATTGTTTTCTCTGAAACAAAATAGGAACTGTTGGTAACGGTGGTAGATACACAGTGTTAAAGAAGGAAATACAACTGCAAAGTAATGAAACCCTTAGAGTTGTTTTGTGTTCATAATTTTTCTGAAAAGCCCTGTTGTGCTCATGAATAGGAAAAACCTTATTTGTACATTAAAGACTTTCAGACAGATACATTGAATATACAGCATTGTCATTTAAATCCAATTTGATAAGAATTAATAGTTCTAATAACATTTGGACTAATAGCATTTGCAGTGTTATATGATGTGGTACTTTGTGAGCAGTTGAAGTTAATTTCATGTAAATTTTAATTTGTGGACTTCCATGATCACATGGTCCAAATAAATGATCTCATCCTAAATATTTCTGAAGTCAAGCTGCGAATGTTCTTAAATTTATCATGTCCAGCTCTGAAATTTTTATAGCAGTAACTTCTTAGTTTTTTTAACTCCGAGTGTAGTAGGCTATCAGATTTCCTCAGAAAAAGAGGTGTTTGTAACCACCATAGCCTTTAACACTTTTTTCCATCAACTCTTTAACTAGTTGAGTCTTGCTAATGTTTTTCCATCAGACTTTTCCTTTCAGAAGAATTTATGTGCCATCTGAGTATTATCTTTTAATTCAGTTTTATTTCAGTGATATTTATAAAGATTAAATAGGACAACAGGAAGAAAGGCTTACAAGTTGGGAGTGAGTCATACATATATTTTTTCATTCTGTCAGTACATGAATGGGGCTTATAATGGGTTTATTTACATGGAGGATCCCTGAGATTTTATACAAACAATTTTATTGAATAGAATTACAGCACTGTGATTAGCCACAAAAATCCTCAAAACAATTGCAGTGTTGCAATTATACAAGCATAAAGCACTTTGGAGGTGTCCCTGGATGATGCTATTCGTTTTTGGTGTCATGAGCAGGATGTGTTGATTGTCACAGACTTAGAGCTGAATTAGACAGACTTGATTTGGGTCTTTTTTCTTTAATTAACCTGTTTTCCTGTGAATAAAATGGGTTATTTTGGGTAGCATAGCAGATATGATATTTGTCCAATTTGTACAGTAACTAAAACAGAGAACTTGGTGATAAATTTGAGGAATTTTTAATTTCTTTCATGGTTGATAATACAAAGCATTCATACTCTGTATTGCTACTGTATTGTATACAATGCTGTCTGTAGGGCATCTCTTCACAGGTGTATGTAGTGAAAACTATCATGTCATCAATAACTATTTTATTTTACCTTTTTACTTGTTTAACAAAAAGCTCTTACTCTATTGTTATCTGTAACTTACTAGGAAAGAACTCATCCTCGTTAACATTAAGAAAGTAAATAAATACGTGGACTCACCTTTTGCAACTAGTTGATAGTTTTTAATGTACTGTAAGGCAAACAAGACTGGTCAAGTGCACAGAAAAGGCTTAACAGTGTTTGGAGAGGGAAGGAAGGAACTTGGTTTCAGATCAAGTTGTCTTGTTTTTCCAAGCACAGTTAAACCAGGGAATTGTTTGGAATTCAGGTAGATTTCTAAATTACCTCCATGGATTCCCTAACTTCTGACATCTCCTTGCTGAATAATTTTGTTGTCGTTTTTGCCAAATTGAAACATTTTTAGTGCTTACATTTATTTGAAGCAATTATACTTCATACTGTTACATCTGCCTTACTCTAGTCTTAGTTCTGTAGGGAATTTTACTGCTCAAAAACCAAAAATATGCAGGTTTATGGGATGATCCTTCAAAGTCAATCCCCGGCATGATCGGTTGATGACCAGGGTTATGGATACTTTGTGATCAGCATTTAGGACAGGGTATGGAACAGACAACTGGGATGCTAAAACATTGCCACTCTGTTATAATGGATATGCACATAAGATTTGTGGGAAGAGGAGCCATTCAGTGTGGCACCTTTTCACTGCTTATGGTTTATTAGATGTTATGAATGAAGTATTGGACACACATGAGCGAGGGTAGTGGTGGCTTCTACTCGTTTTTGTTCTGCCAAATTCAGACTTGTGGAGTGACTTTAAACTGCAAGATCTCCCTAGATTCTGGTTTAGTTTATCCAAAGGTAGTAAAAGAAAGTGCTAAATCTGTTAACAAAAAAACCTGTTGACTTTGATGGGTGCTGTTGCAATCGCAGCCACTGGTAGTACACAGAAGTGATAGGACACAGCTTGGGGAGTGGTGGGTGGAGATGAACACAGGCAGGACCAAACTACTGATTGTGAAGGGATAACAGTGAAGAACCCATTGAGATATCTTACTACCTTGTGTTTTGTGTCTATTTGAAAGAAAAAGACAATGAAGTACCCTGATAGTCCCTTCTTTCCCTGATGCAGAGTTGTTTTCACTTGCTTTGAGCAAATCTGGCATTTAGTGAAATGGGTGGCATTGCCTAGTTGTTGCTCTCACTGACAGTTTTAAGGCTTTAATGGCAGAATATATACGTAGGTGTGTGCTCTGCAAACAGCTTGTGCACAGCAGTCCGCATGCAGCTGATCATCCCTAACCCTCTTGCTTCTGGGTGTTGCAGCTGCCACAAGTCGGCTGGGGGTTGAGACATTGCAGTAGAAAGGAGTAAGATTTGCTCAATTTAAATATCGGGCCTCTGCTGACTGAACTCATGTGACTGAAGGGAACGGAGAGTTGGCTTTCATTAGAAGCCTGGGTAGGGTGTTGGAAGTTGTCAGACTACAGCAGAATGCAGAGTTGAACAGGTAGATGGTGGGCAGGGTAACGTCTGCCACTGGCACCGCTGTGTTCAGGGGCAGCTGCTATGAAGTTCACTATGCAAAGCCGAGCAGAGGGTTAAGGTACACCAGCTCTAAAAACCTGTTCTTAGAACTGTTTTTAGAGACAGTGAGACAGCTGTACTCCTGGGATAATAGAATCAAAGGCAAGCGTGTGCAAATATTGGAGAAGGTGGTCATTAGTATGGAAAGTGTTGGAAGAACTTGCTTTTCAAAAAAAAAAAAAAAACCAACAAAAAAACCACTTTTCTGCCATAAAGCCTGTTGCTGCTTACATTCCCTAATGTCAAAAACTCATCTTACTACTTGCATGGAACAGAGAAGGGGAAAAAATAATAATTAAAAACACATCTTTCCGATGAGCTTCTATTTCCTCTAAAGAGAAGAACCTTAGCAAATTTCATCATTTTACTTCAGAACTTGTCTGTTGCTGGCGAATTTGCAGAGGCAGCATTCATCTGCTGTGGTGCTGCTGATTGTAAAACAAAGTGCTTGAGCTTACTGGAGTTCAGAGAATGTTTGGTAGCTTTGAGTTTGGCACTTTGTGAAGTAGCATAGGATGCTTGTTTGTTTTGGGGGAAAAATCCACAAAGCAATGAAGCATTGTCACTAATTAAAATCAGAAGGAATAGTTGAGCTGTTTGGGGGAGATGTAATCAGCTGACTAGTGAGATTAAACTTTGGGAACAAAAGGGAAATACATTACAGGTAGAATTCCAAGCGTTCAAAGCAGAGATGCAAAATTCATTAACGTTGTTCTATGATTATGCAGTTAGCCCTTTCCTTGCCCTTAAGTTTACCTTGGCTAGGGCACTTGCAGTTAAATGGCACTGTGGAAATTACTGGAAAACATTAACATTAACTTGTTATTGTAAGCTGACATCATGTTGAGCCTGATGGGAAGTGAAAATTTATAAATAGCTTGTCCATATGTGTAAGGCAAAAATCTGCTGAGCTTCAGGAGTAGCATGATTTATGTATTTGCTGTAGTTTAAACTTCGTTGTGAGTTGTCTGTGTTTCTCTGAACTTCTTAGTTCCAAAAACTTCAGGAAGATCAGTGGTCCAAAACTGATGAACCCTGAGGAAATACTGTTGATATTTTCTGTGTAGTTTTGGTGGTACAATCTACATCTTACTGGCCCTTAGATATTCTTCCTGTTATGTTCTCTGGAGAGCAAAGTGCTTTCAAGAAAATATACTTAAAGCATAATTCAAGCATTTTTTTTCTCCCCACATAAATTCTCATGCATATGCCTACTCTCTGTGAACTGGAACTTAAAGGATCTGAGTTCAGTCTCTGAGATGCATCCCTTGTATATTTCAATTAAATCATAAAATCTCTCTGTTTCCTTGCCTGCAAGACTTTCTTCTCTAATAATACTTTTTGATATCAGAGGGGGACAGCATGTTGAGAAACCACATGCCATTACACAAGTAAAAGCTTTATTTCTGCGTCATGCATGGAAAAAAAGTAAAGAGATGTGTATTTCAGAAAGTCAGTCCTCTTTGCCCTCAAGTGATCTTCCTTGTTGGAAAGTGGCTGTGTCCACCTACACATGTGCATGACCTGTACTGTCTTGTACAATGAGACTGAAAATATAGGAGGGCTGTTTGGTTGAGGATTGCCTTTTCCCTCTCATGTTACAGCTCAGGGGGATCCTCTTAAAAGAATAATTTCTAGATGTTACTGTAATTTAAAAAAAGAGAGAGAGTTTGCATTACATCCACCTTCCATTCTGCTGTTGTCCTGTGTACTGCCTTTGTAAAGCTGAACTTGTATGTAATGTTTACTCTTGGAATTCAGTTTGACTTATCTGCAAGTTAAGCCCACACGTTAACTCTGATGTCTAGACATAAAGTTACTTTTATTGCCTGCCTTCAGTTGTATATTCCCTTTTATAGGGATAAGTTTGACTGGGGAAAGTTCTTGTGAGTTCTGCTTCTATTTCAGCTGTGTTGCTGTATGTCAGAGGAGTTTGGCATTTGAGTCCAGGGCCTGGGCACCAACATGGATGGTATTTGATTTATCTGCATAGCTGTTGCCCCTAATACCCCTGTTGTTACCTGCAACTAATTCTGTGATAATTTTCTGAAAGGGGGGGACACTTTCCCTATTGTTTGCATTCAGGTGCAGCAATCCCTGCCATAGAAGAGCAATCAAACATTAAGTTCAGCAGGCTTTGTGATGTTGGCTTAGAGTTCAGACAAAAGAGTGCAGTTGGTAATACTGAATTCCTCAGGTGCAAATGGAGCCATTAACAGTGACAAAATGCTTGTAAATAAATAGCAATGGAAGGCGAAGTTGATGCTTATAGGCAGAGGCGTGTACAGTGACAGGTTATGACTGACTTAATATATAAATGGGGAAAAGCTTTTGGAAGGTCTAATACGACCTTGAAAAGCACCACCTTTTTTGTTTCTTCCACACCCCCCCCCCCCCATGGTTAGAGCCACCTGCACTGGGACATTTAATGTGGCAAATTATTCCTCAGACTTTAAAAATACTGAATGTTCTTCTTTTGTTAGAGAAAAACTTGTGTATGTAATTTCTTTTCTAGAGGTTTCAAATCATTAGTTGGGAGAAGTAAATTGTTTTCTGGAGCTGCGAGTTTTACTTCGCTTTAGGCTATAATGTGAATTTAGGAAATAAAAGCATCAAATCGATATAGCCTACTTCTAATTATTTTCTCAGCTTGTGTGTTAACGCAGACATTCCTGAAGCAGGAGGTCACCTCTGCTGAAACCAGCAGAGCTACGGGGTCAAGTGGCAGGTGTACTTCTGAGCACTCTTGATAAACATGTTCATACTCGCTGTGTCTCTTACATGCCAGCTTCTTAGTGACAGCGGGGTAGCTGTATCCTTTAATCTGCCTCCTAATTGTAAATACCCCTCAGTAAACAAGAATGTGTCTTTCATTTGCATTTGTCTCTGTGTGGATGTGTACAGGATAACTGTGTTATGAGGACACAGCCTAGGAAAGAATAATTTCAAATTGTTTCATGCCACCTCCAAAAAAAGAAGAGGGAAAAAACAGCTGTGGGAGATGTGTGTGTAGCTTTATGTCCTCTGAGGCAGCTGGATTAAGACAGGCTTTTAGGATGGTAGGGTATAGACTTGGGAAAAGAGACTTCATTGCATCCTTCCTGCTGTTCATTCTGATCAGAAATACAGGTTGAGGACAATTCTTAACTGCTTCCAGTGCACAGTCTGGTGTGGTCTTTTCTCTACACTTTCAAGTTTCAGGCTTGTAGGAAGATAATAAGTATGTTTGCAGGGAGTGGAAATGCCACCAGCTCCACAGTAGCCTCTTTCACCTCTGGTCAAGCTGGCTGGTTAGGAGGACGTGTGTGAGACCTGGTCAGATCTGCCATTTCTTTGACTCACCGGGCAGATTTGCCTCTTCTTAGTGCTGTTTATTACTGAGGTTTTCTGTTTTCTCATCAGCCAGTCTGTTCACAGGTCTTTTGGTTGGGCTTTTCTGCCCTGCAAATGTATCCTTAGTAATAAGATGAATGGTAGCTTAAAAAGTGTCTTAAATATTAACAGTAAAAAGTCCTAATAATTATAAAGTCAGATGTCATACCGGTTTCTGTGTGAATAGCCAAGCCTTGTACATTTAGGAGAAAATTCAGCTGGGTCTTTCAAGTTAATAATACTAAAGAGTTTGAAGTTTCCTGGCAGCAAACTTCTCATTGTTTAGTTTTCTTCTAATACAAAATCTGAGTTGCATGCACAAATTTGTAGCTGCAATTCAGTTTGGCCCTGACTAAAATAGGAAGTAAAACCTGAAGGAAAAACCTAGTAAAGCTGTGTTGCAAGAACTTTGAGCTGTGAAATTTCACATTTGTTGGCTCGTTTTGGGCAAAAGCAGGAGCTTATATTCAGTTTTAAGAACACATTTTTATTAATGGATGTTTTGTGGTATATAACTGTCACTGAGAAGAGAGCTACTTTGCAATTTTTCAGCATTTTCTATCTTTCATTAGTTATGGCACATTCATCATTTTCAGATTAATAAATAGCTGTGTTATTCTTGCTCAGTTATACAGAGTTAACTAGTATCGTATTTTATTCATAACTTGAGATCTTTCCAACCTTATTTTACAACTTCTTAATCATACCCTGCTTGCCTTCATTTTAATAAAAACAACTTAATTCATATATAAACCCAGCTTTATGAATTTTGATGGATATATTTGGAAGGAGGATTTAAATGCAATAATTTCTCATTAATAATAAAGCAAAATTGTGTAATTAGATGATGAAATGTGCTGACAAAACAAAGCTAAAATTATGGAAAAAATGAATTGTGAACCAGCTGATGCTTTAAAGGAAGAAAAAAATTTTATGCAGTTTTTCTGAAAAACATTTGCAAAGGGAAATATTTGAACTTCAGACTGAGTTTATTAGTCCATCAAAAACAAATTTAAGGAAGCATATTCATATATAGTAATTACAATCATATAATGTATATTTGGCAGAAATAATAATCTGATCTGTTCTGAAATTACTTTCATGAAATTAAAGACTTCAAAGAAAATAAGTGGTAGGAACAAAGGAGATGAGGCCTGTAATAATCTGGTGTATATATAAGTGATCTAGGACTATGAGAAGAATGATAGCTTTTCTAACACATCTGTTTGGGGATGGCAAGGGAATTGATAAATATTTGAAATTACTCTTCAATATATTGTCATTTAAATGTGGAAATAAACTCAGGGTATTTACTCTTTCCCACAAACAGTGAATAAAAACTTTTCTCATAATTAGATGAAGAAAAGTCTTAATGACTGTAATAGAGCTGATCTATCCACACAGTTGCTGAATCTCAGTGTGGCAGAGGATGGGTCATACATGGTGAAGATGCAGGGCACAGGGGTGCCACCCGCACTGCCTGCTGCAGCACATTTGTGTGCTGTGGTTCTAGACTGATTTTAAAGTATTACTCTGCAATCTGCGTGGCTGCTTTTGTTTGGGGGAGCAGCATGAACTCCAGGAGTTCATACCATCCTTGCTCATGATGAAATACTGTATTTCTTTTCCACAAATCTAATTTTTTAACAGACCGGGATGATATCAGTACATAAGCAGATAGAAACACTCCCAATTTATTTTTGTATAGATATCTTTTTGGAAAACTGGGGGTGGAAGTTGATGTTCTTAGTCCCATTTTAATTATCACTCTGGCACTTTTCATCTTTAAGAAAAAAAAAGGGATTTTTAGGATTTGTTTTTCCCTAGAGCTAATTATTGTAACTTTGAACTTTTTATCTTCCTAATAAAAATGCCTTCACCTGTCACAGCAGCTTGCCAGTTTTTATCTACGTGGTTGTAGTAAAAAGAAAATGAAAAATTGGACCTAATTTTCAGAATGCAGAGATAACTTGGCAGTTGTTTTTATCATAGAACAAGAATAAAATTTTATCTGCCTTTAAATGAGAGAAGAAAAGGAAAATTATGTCTGATGTTTTCTCATGTTAATACTTAGGCAAAAGCTTTTGATGGAACAATTCCAAAGAGCCATGTTTAGCTTAGTGCAATAATCTCCTTACTGCTGCCATTTTGCAAACACCCTTTTTTGGCTTTCCTTGTTACTTCAACCTTCATAGCTTGGTGAGTGGCATATTTTTCCACGCTCAGTATTTACACAGTGTTTTCTTTCAGCTGTTGAAACATCTGTATTCTTTACTTTTTTTTTTTTTTTTTTTTTTTTTTTTTTTTTTTTTTTTTTTTAGGGAGTTAAAGGATCTATGCTGAGAATGTAAAGTTTAGGGTGATGTCAGTTGGTCTTTTTTTCTTTTTCAATAAGCACTGGAATGAACACTGGGAGCATTGTTCCAGTCTTGCGCTTAGGAATGTGAATATTAGTACTGTATACTTAATTTCATCCAAACATAGCTGAGGGCATTTATGAAGAGGTTTTTATTGCTTCAGGTCATCTTAAGGGGGGAAAAGTTTAATGTTGCTACTTCACTGAAAAGTGTGTGACTGTATAACCTTCAACGTGTTTTTGGAAAGTCTGATTGTTTAAAAAAGGCACTTTGTGCAGCAACATGCTGAAGGATGTGCTTTCTTTAAAATACAAACATGTGTGCGTGCACACCAAGTATCCATTTAATCATTGTTCCATGTCTGAAATTAAATGTTTATTGTAAATTTTGGAAACCTTAGTTCCTCCTATAAAATTATTGCTAGTGCTATGAAATGTTAATTTTTATTTGTTTGACAGAAAATGTGTCACACCAGATCAACTTTGTGACTATTAAGAGGTCACGATATATTTGCAGTGTCTCTGTACATATGCAGGAGAGCTTTTGGCATAAAAAAAAATTTTCACTTGGTAAATTTTGTGTTTGATACAAGTTTTCCTTCATCATCGCATTGCTTCATTATTTTAATTGTGTATTTCCCAGCAATTCAAGCTGATATGCTGAGCTGCTGAAGATAATGATCTGCTGCATATCATATCAAAGTTGGTGTGGGAGAGTAAAATGTCTCTTCCTGCTTCTCGTGATTTATAGTTTTGACTTAGCTGATGTCTAATCATTGAAGTATTTGTTTTTTCTAAAAAGCAATGTGCATTTTTTCACTTGATCATCCAAAATGAACACTTGGAAAACAGCAGATGTCATGTCTTAAGGCCTGCTTGGGTACAAAGAAAACACTCAACTTTCTCATGTCATGACAGGGAGACACACAAGTCCGTGTTGCATCTGAAGGTTACTCTTTGGTGGGGGATGGATGTAAACAGGACAGAAAGATACATGTGGTGTTTTCCCTCCCCCACCCTCCTCTGCTTTTTCCCCTTTTCTTCAGGCTTCTGCAGCTGAAAAACAAGGGTGAAGCATCAGCAGCGCTAAGGAGGGGGAAGGAAGGTACTGGAAGTTAGGAATAGCTGGAGAGTGGAACGCAGTTTCATCAGCATGCTCGGTCCTGGGGTTTTGCTCATTAGGATAAAGTGTCACACCTGAGCTGGCTTGGTGGGGCTTGTTTGGGGATGTTTTTTTTGTGCTATTCTGCATTAAATAGTCCTCCCATGCAGGTGGTTTTACCTGCAGCAGGTTAAGACATGCTGGCTCAGAAGTAGTAGAACCTCACGGACCAAAGGGTCTCAGAATGGTCAAGCACTGGACACTGTTGCCCGTTATGTATCCAAGTATCTGGACTTCCCATGGCTTGCACTGTTTTAACAACTCTTCCCCAGGTTGATGGGAAGTCTCCACAGTCCTGTTGGTGTATTAGCCTGACTCCTGAGCAGTCTGCTTAAGAAAAGAAAATGTTTTTGAGCATCCATGAACTCACCATCTTTAATGCAGGATTCTGCAGAACTGCAGACAATTCCTTGGATGCTGTATTTAAAAAACTCCGAACATGTCAAAGATGTGTTCAGGCTGCTTTCTTGGTATTTAGTTCATGTCAAATTTGAAGATAATCGTTGTCAGACGGTAAGGCTTCATAAACCTGCCTCTACAGTTAGTGCAAATCTTTGGTAAAACTACCTTTAAAAAGAAAATTATTGTATTTCCTTAGTGTAACAGACAAACAACACCACATACACAAGGAACACCATGACCTCATTGCATTTATGTGTAAGGAATTTAGCAGAAGATTTTAAATCATGTAGAATTTTGGACTTGAGGAAAGCCATGTGCTGGAAAGCCTGTCTATTTTATTATCTGTATCAAACAATCTCATAAAACTTGCTACCTCCTCATGCAGACATTGCCTGGCTTGTAGTCTTAGATCGTGGAAGCTACATGGAAGCCAAGGAATGATGTGTCACACATGATGGAAGTGAAGCATTGCTGAGGCTAACTTTTACAGATTCCTTGTTTGGTTGCCTCTGGTTTTAGCTTACATAAAGTAGGACTTTGAATAAAACATGCTGATGTTAATTACAATTTCAGATTTAGTTTAGGCATTCTAAAGTCTCAAGCTGAAAGAAGAATTCCTTCGTGGGAAAGGTTCTAGGTCTCCAAAATTTGGTGAGGCGACCTGAATAAATGATAGAGGGCTTTCAATGAAATAACAAGAAAATCGAGATTTTGCATATGTCAAAAGTCAAACCAGGATAAACTGTATTTGAACATTATTTTTGATGGATGCCAGCATTTTTCAAAAGTGCATCAAACTCTTGCACGAGTTGCACTTTCTGATTCTACTGCTGAAATGGGGCTCGTGCCCTGTGATTTTTACCATCTGAATAGTTTTGAAAGGATATGGTTCATATAGATAATCAACCCTAAAGGAATTTTGATTGCATTTTCAGTACTGTATTTCCTACCTGGAAAATTTAAATCCACAAATTTGACCTCCTTAGTCTACATAATTCTTTCTCTTTCAAGACCTTTTGCTTGAAGTATCAAACTACTTAGGTTTCCTTTGTATTTATGTGGGAGGCACTTTGAGAGTTCTTTTCAAAGCTGAAGAGATTAAATTAATTTAAGCTTCTAGGAAAAAATATGATAGTCCCTTCATAATTGTGAAACAGATTTTATATTATTGCTTAGAGGTAAATCCGTTCTCATTCCTGGAAATGAACACAAGCACAGAAGAATAAAATTGGAAAGGTTAAGGCACCAAGTGGTTTTCAGTTAGCAGAGGATATAAAAGGCAGTAAGAAGAGCCTCTGCATATATATTTTCTTTTTTCATTCTTCTGTCATGTCAATTACTTAACAGAGATTAAGGGCAAGCCATAAAAAATACAGAGAAACTATTAGTAGTGGCAACTTGGTGCGTTAGTTTTTATGAAGGTTAATTTGAGTGGATACTTACGTAAAGCATTTTAAGAAGCAGAGAGTTGCACAGGCAAGAGCAGACTAAAGAAGAATATTCAAGGTAAAGATCTCTGGTGACACTGATATATTTGCAAGCTTGCACTTTTGTGAAGTGCTTTGTAGAAAAAGATCAAAATTCAGAAAGACCTTGGAAAGGCTGTTTTAGAAAGATACCATCAACAAAATGATGTTCAGTTCAGATGACTTCAGAAGATGTAAAAAAAAAAAAGAAGTACAAGCTGTTTTTCCAGGATGTGTCTTGCCCACAGAGCACCTGCTAACAAAGGGAGATGAGAGTTTATTTCATTGTTCCTGTCAAAGGGCCCCGGTGGGATATCTGTGTTTAATAAGTACCTCACTAGGAAAAAATCTGGACTAACTGTATAGTGTCCAGAGAACAGTTGTGTACCGTGAGGTCAAGGATGGGAGTGGAGTGGAACACCTTACCTCAAGAGCTTGGATTTTGAGGGTGAAACACTGGAGGAGGTTGCATACAAGTGTTTTGGAATCTGCTTTGTTGGCTGTTTTGAGGATTAGGACAGTCAGGCAGGCATTTGTTTCATCAAAGAATGTTAAGAGCCTGCCTCAATGTTTGTATGGATTAGATAGTCTCTTGACTCTCTTCTGTTTCTGTGCTTATTTGAAATGATTACAGCTGTTTTTCCACTTGAATAATTTCACAAAAAACAACCCAGATGAAATTCTGTCAAGTTAATGCTATGTGGCAGTGCTTGTGTTTCCAAAACAAGCAAACAAACAAAAAAAATAACCCCCGGAGCAAGTGACAGCTGGAATGTGGGAAACCAAGATCTGAGATGTAAAAATCTGGATACGAAGGTTTTTCTTTTCCCAAAGTGAAGTGAAGGCCCCAGCTTGATCCATTAGTCATTAAATTGTTACTTTGCAAGTATGAATTGCTAGTACTCTGACACGTTAAGAGTGTTTCCTTATAAAATGCTCCTCTATGTATTTTCAGAAATTATCTGATAAACACCGCTAAAGCTTCCTAAATACTGCATGTGGCCGGTTTCAGTAAATAATGGGGAATGTGCTTTTTCAATTTGCGTAGAATCCTTGTCTGTCAATGTAACTCACCTGTGTAGCAAACAGAATGTCAGGTTTTGAGGCTGTAAGACAAGTAAAAGAAAGAGGGAGTGTTATCCCCTTGTTCCAGCTTCTAAACTGCGTATATGTGCAAAACTCCTAAACCTGAGTAAGATCTTTCCCTTCGGGCTTCAGTACTTCACTGTTTATCTCCGTGTTTTTCCATTTAGAAATTAGCTCATCTAGGTGTTTCCTGTTCACTTGCATGTTAGTGGGAAAACTAAAAACTAAGTGGCACGATATGGATGTTGCCACTTGTGTCAGAAGTGTGTGTCATACACCCTCTCCCACATGCAGAAAGGATGGCTAATACCGGGGCTGGGCTTGGAGAGTCCCTCTCCACTGTGCAGTCCGTGTCAGCTTTCTTTCATTGTCCAATATTTTTATTTCATGCTTATGATCTAGATTACTATACATTTTATTTAATTAATTTTTTTCTTAACACTTTTTTGAATATTCAATTCTACTTGGAAAAACCTGTTTTTAAGTAGCAAAGGGTGGTCTCTTAAGAACAGAAGTTTTTTGTTTTGTTAACTGTCTGACCAGAAAGCTACAGGTTGTGCTTTCTATTCTGGTTTCTTTAATTCTTTCCTTCATGGTAGCTAGGATTTGTCTACTCAGCTTTTATGTGAAGCTCTGGAGGAGAAAGTGCAGTCAGTGCTGAACCCCAGTGCAGGAGCTCAATCTTCTCTGACCTTAGAACTGCCTTCTCTGAATCTCCCTTCTCTGAATCTCCCTTCTTTGAAACCCCACTGCCCATGGTGTTTGGCTGAGGCTCAGAATGAATGTTAGCAGGAAAAGGAATAAAGATACTTGCCTGTGAGCACTTTGAAGTGGTTATAGATGTAAAAGGCTTTTTTCTCAATATATGATTTTTAAGACTGTTCCCTGTCTCCCTGGTTGTACTTGTATGGTGCAACCAGCCCTGTTGCATCCAGCGTGCTCCACAGGTGGTTGTGCTGGCCCTGGCGAGCAGGTGGCACCACGAGGAAGTTGAAAGTTGAGGGATGCTTGAGTTGGCAAGGGCCAGAGGAGCGGTGTTCATCCTTTTGCCTTCTGTTCACTTCATGAGGGTTAACATCTTCCAGCACTTTCTGTGCTTTGCTGTTCAATTACTGCAAAAAGCGAATTTTAAAGACCAGGAAACTTAAAGATTTAAGGATCCTATCGGCTGTTAGGCCAAATGAATATGTGATTTTTTTTAATCTATTCTTTTTTATTATTTAGGTTTTTCATTTGCTGCAGTCATACTTAGAATCAAAGCAGTTCGTTAGTTTGGACTTCCAGCAGGGACTGACCGACATCATTACCTGTTTGGGGACCAAACTGTGGCTGGCTAAAAGGTAAGATAAAACAAAAAATATCTGTGATTTATTCACATATTTTACTAACATATGAAAGGCTTGGCTGATTTTTTTTTTTTTTTAAGCAAGATGGAAACATTTACTTCTCTAGAAATATGTAAAAGTTAGATACCTTTACTGGCTTGCTGATTTTTAATCAAGATGATTTTTATCTAAGAAGTAAAGATGAAAACATTGTAGTCCAGTCATTAAAGAAAAAAACCCCTGTGAATGAAAATTCCTACAGAAGCAGACACTTTGAGGATAATTGTTGCTTCTTGGCTAAGAAAAATATGCCACATGTACAAGGTTTTTATGTTCCTATTTTTCTGACTTTGACCTTTCAAAAAAATTAGTAGGAAAATATCATAGCAATTGTTTAAACTATCAAAAGGATTTAACTGTCCACAAACAATCCAAGATAGTTTTGGAAACATTTTTTCCTAAGTTCATCTATCTTGAGGTGACCTCAAGAGATCTTTCTCTCTTTTTCTTTTGAAAATCTACTTAATCTCATCAATTGCTTTTGAGAATTCCTACCCATGAGAATTGCCACCCAAAACTTGAGAGGAATCTGTTGTGGACGAAGAACACAAGTCCTTGCATAGATAGATAACTGGGAATATTCTACATTTTGCACTGTGGAGTGAGGTCACCAGTACAACCTGGCGTGGGTCTCTGATAAAATCCCGTATCTCTTTGTGATCATCAAAACCAACATCATAAGTGGTTTGGAGAAAGGGGCTGTCTAGTGGGTAGAGAAGTCTTCTGTCTGTGTTACCTGACTTCGGGTAATCAAGATAGAGTCAAACTCTGAGAATTGCACAAGTGGGAGAGTGATGATAGGGCACATGAAACTTGCTGTAAATAATTGTGAATTGATACTCATGAACAAAACAGTCTAGACTTTACCTGGGGAAAGGGGGCTTGACTGAGCAGATTTTTTTGTCTCTAAAAAATCACTCTGGTTCTTGGTAAAGCCCAAGAGGGGAGAAAACATACCTATGTTTATCTGTTAATCTGTGTTGTATATTTAAATATTGTGTAAATCACAAAGAAGGTACAATAGGAATCAGAATCAGTATAAAGACTGACAGCAAGTATTGAACAGTGTCTACCTGGGGAGTGATTACATAGCCTGAGATTTATTTTTTTTTATCCTGAAAAATGAACAATTAAGAGATGACATGGAAAAAATTAATTCTATGAGTCACATAAAAAAAGGACAGGAAATTATCATCCCTTCCAAGATGGCAGAGGTAAAAGAAACAAAATAATGATATTTTTAATGTAATTTTAATTTAGCTATGGAACTCCATGATATAAGATAGTCTTGGTTTTGAACCTGTCTGAATTTTTAACCAATGATTTAACAAAGTCATGCAAGAAAAGTCCAGTGAGGTTACTGGGTATGTAGACATCACAGTTGGCTCAAGAAATTTATCAGTAACCTTAAAGATTGAGACAGAGATTTTGGAAAGTGTCACTGTTTTTATGATTTCCTTTCCTGTGCATCTCCTTTCTGCCTGATTAGAGATGTCACAGGGGATTTGATGGACCTGTTGACTTGATTCAGCATATAAGCATGTTTAAGTCTTTAAATAAGAATGTTAATTTATGTAACTAAATTAAGTCCATTGATACTGTCAAAAAGAGAAAAAAACCCAAACACTGGAAACCAAATTTAGCAGAAAGATGCTCATGCTTCATAATTCAAACTTCCTTATCTTGCAGCAAATATGTAAGGACCAGGCTCTGTTCACTACAGATTTTAAATAAATTCTAGGTTTTCAAAGTATTTTTTCAGAACTGCCCCTTTTAGTACATCAGTGATATAAGTACTAACTCTTTGGTTGTTTTTCTAGTGACTTTTTTTTTAATTATCATTATTATTTTATTATTTTTATCATCTCTGGAAAGGAAACATTTTCATGTTATCTCTAAGAAATTCTGGTGCATGGTATAGGTATTTTCCTTATGTGATTTATTTTCTCTTTCTCTTGCTTATAAAAGCCACAGCTGTATATGTAATATTAACCCCCTTTCTAGCACATTTTTGTCAGTTTGTTGTAGTCTCTTTTTCATAGTCTTGGAATCTCCATTATTGCAGTTAATACTATACACAGAGTTTTTTTAAATTGTCTTTCTCCCCAGATAGTAAATTTTTTTATTATGAGGATACAGGCTTGCAACACTAACTTAAAGGAATGGGTTTTTTAAATTTGCAAAAATAAGTTTCTGTCTGTTAATGTACATTATCATTCTTACTGAGTCTGTACAGCCTTAGGTCTTTAGGCACACTTGGAGCTAAGGTGTGTTTTCTTTTTCTTTCTTTGTTTTGTTTATTTGTCTTAACTCTAAAAAAAGCAAGTAAAATATCCAGGAGATATTTGGTAACCAGATTTGCTTCCACATGAGTTTTAAACTTAAGACAACAGAAAATGTGCTCACCTCTTAACTTTCTGCTTGAGATAAATGTATTCAGTGTGGCGTAATTTAAAAAAAAAAACAAACAAAAACCAAGCAACCAAACCAAAAAAAGCTACTGGAATAGGTGGTATTTCTGGTAGTTTCAGTCTCCCACATTCAGTGTGCAGCTTTACTGTTTGTAGTTGGCTGGGTGGAGGTGAACAACTGTTCTGTGATAAACGGTGGGGTTTGAGGGTTTTGTTGTTGGCTTCTCTTTTTCTGGTTTTAAAGGAGTATTAGGAGGTTACTTGGCAACTGAGTTTTGAAACTGAGTAAGGCCGTCTGTGTGGGTTTCTGGATGTTAGGAGAGAGTATGTTGTTTAACTTCTTGCTGTGTTCCTGCTGCAGGTCACAGTCAGAGAGGGTGATGACTGGCTGGGCCCTCGGTCCATGTACAGTCATTCTTACCTTCTTTCTGTTCAGGCAACGAGAGTGAGCACAATAGAGAAAAAAGAATGGGTCTCCATCTGCCTTTTCTGCCTTTTGTCATAAGGAGATAATTTCACATGTTGCCGATACTGCAGTGCACTGACTGAAAATAGGGTATTAGAGGCACTGACTGTTAATCTTAAATGAGTCAAAAACCAGTTAAAATTTAACAGGAAAATGGTTCACAAGTTTGGAGAAGTGGGAAATTATTTCCAAACATCAATTTTCAATTACATTTCTGTGCTAGTTCTGAAAGTTCTTGCTGGTGTTCTTTCAACTATATACTTCCTTTGTACTATGGAGCAAACTTCTCTGAGAATCTTAAATTACAAAATTTTGGATTGAATATGTAGTTCTTAAAAATGAAGCTCAGTTGTCAAGTGTGTATCTGTAGGAAAGACCATTATTCTTCAGTGGTTTCCTGAACTGGGTGGGTTTTTTTCTGTGTTTGGGTTTTGGTTTGGGGGTTCTTTTGCTTTTTTAATGCCAGAATGTAATTTCCTTTCATCAGAATGTATTGGTGTAGAATAACTCAAGAAGCTATTGTACATTCCCTGCTAATATAGTAATCTCTTCTTCCTTCCCCACTCCAAGACCTGATTTTCCTTCAGAGAATAAAATAATGGGTCACATTCCCCAAACTGCATTTCATAAAGCATTTACTTTTTCAACTAGTATTTTCAGTCTGTTATGAAGGCAGACTTCTCATACTAATGGCACGTGGTTGCTTTTTCTCCTCAGCTTTTTTTTACATTTTCAAAACATTATATTTTTTGTGTATTCAGAAACAGTATTTCCATTTTTGATGTTTTGGTGAATAAGACCTGCCTTCATTTCTCAAGGTGATGCTTGAATCTTTTCCTTTTATTTGCAGGTTTATAGTTCATTTAGTGTTTTTTATTTTGTTTTGGAGTAAACCTGTTTGTTAGTTTAAATTGGTATAATAATGTTACTGCTTTCCTCCACCCTCACACCAATGTTAGTTCACTGCATTTTTTACTCACATGGGAGGTGCAGGGAGTGTTGAGAAAAATAGAAATTTTAAAAATATATAAAATCTTCTTTGTTGGAGAATGGAGATGATGGAATGAAGTGATGGAAATTAGTCTGGTGAAAACTTAAAAAAAATAATCAATTTATCAACCTAAACCTTTGAAAGAGTTCAAAGCCCTGGCATATGAATTTGGAAAAAAAAATTAGTTTTTAGCTCAACTGCATACAAGACTAACTGTTACAAGACTAACTCTAGATGCCTTCTGCTTCATAAATACAGAAAGCTAAAAAAGCAACCTTTGGATCTGGTAATTGGTTGTACAGAAGTCCCAGAAATATCTCTCTTGTTTCATTTGTAGCCTTTGGCATGGCAAAGTATTGGTATTGGAAAATTTGTGTAATCATGTCATTGCACAGCTTTGCTGTAGGATGCTGCTTTCCAGTACTTTGAGTTTGATTTTTTTTTTTTTTCTCTGCCCTCCTCCTTACCACAGGAGGGGGAAAAGTCTTTGAGGTTGTGCCAGAAGTCAAATAACACAACTCTGCTAACCTCCAGCCATGTGCCATTCCTTAGCTGAGAGCCTGTCTGCACTGGGAAAGTTTACTTCTAAGAAGGCTGCTTTCTTGAAACTAACTTGTGTGGAACAGCCTTGTATAAAACCAGCTGGCTTTGCGTTTTTCAAAGAGTCCCTGGTTCGTGTGGAGTGGGCTGCCTGCCATGTGTGCACTTAGGTTCATGACCCAAGTAACCCGTGCTCTGCACTGCTGCTCCTTATGGCTCTCTGTGGATGGGACTGTTCAAATACAAATAGGTCCTGGTGGAGGGGCACGAGATTTGACCTCACGCAATAAATACATGCAAAAGTTGTTTTGGGCTCAAGCTCAAAACCAGATTCATTGTGCACTGAGATATGTGCTGATCAGTTTTCTCCAGGCTGACTCTAGGATGATTTAGCTATGACTGCTTTAAATGAGGGAAATCCCACCAGTATTTAGGAACACTGCAGAGTATGGTAACTTGCCAAGTTGACGACCATGGCACTCCTCCCTTCTGCCCCTCCGCTTTTGGCTGTACTGTGTGAGTGACAACAGGCAGATGACCTTTCTAGAAGGAACTTCACGTGGGGTGCATTTAGGCAGGAATGTGGAGGCCTTGTCATGGTTTCAGGATTTTGTGGCTCAGACTGTTATGTAAATATTTCTTCTCATTTCCTCTTAGGAGAGGCAGCAGTAATTTCTAGTGAGCAGGCTGTTAAAGACAAAATAGTGGCACATGCAGGTGTACCTAGATATAGGTGCAAGATGCCCATGGCTCTCTGCAGCTTTGCAAGCAGCCTCTGTGTGATTTCTTGAAGTGATCCTTATTTGTGAGCTGGAAGGGTATTTTTGTACTTTCAAAACATCAAGAAGCCAAGAACTAAGGGGAATGTGAGGTCATCCTCCTTGGCAGACAAGTCCTCTTCAGGTAGCACTCTTGCCTCTTCCTCTTCCGCTACATCAAGACAAACCTTCTTGTCCTTCCAACACCCTGTCTGCCTTTGGCATCTTCCTATTTTTACTAACTTTTCTACTTTTTCATTTCTGTCTTTAAAACCTACACATTGATAAGGGCAGTTAATTACCTTTGTTCGTTAGTGGTCTGTATGCATTGTACACTTATGTTCAAAAGTTGAAAATAATTTTATTATCTGAGCTTTGCTCTATGGAAATCTGTTTACCGGGTTTCAGATTGAAAAGTTAACTTTCTGTCAGCTGGAGCAATAATTCCTGTGTGTATTCTTGCACACACAAAACATGAAGGGAAATTTTTGTTGTTCTGTTCCAGCTGAGAGCAAAGCACACCATTACGAACAGTTACTGCACATCAGGTGCTTGGCAGTAATTTACTCATCTGCAACATTCTGACCCATCGGCCTAGTTTAGCCTCGTTTGTATTTACCTTTGAGAGCAGAGTCATAACACCATGTCATTGTTCACAAATGTATTCTTGAAGGCATTAATGTAATTCTTACATGCTTCTAGCTGGCAAATTTAGGTTTCTGTGCTGCTCCAAGTCCACTCTTTCAGCAGTTTTGATAACAGTATCCTTAACACTGCTACAAACTTTGTTTAGATAGTGGGTGATTGCATGTTTTGGAACAACACCCACTATGGGTATCAGCAGAGATCTTTGAACTTAAGGCTGAAGTTTAAGATGTACTTTGCATGAGATCAAATAGTCTGTGACTCAGATTCATAGGTATACTCTTAACTCAAACATGAATATTCTAGGAATATTAAGACTTGGATAAGATTGTTTAAAATGTTTCTTTCCAGTAGTACAACATTCAGAGAAGGCATGTACAGTTACAGATTTTGGACATAAATCCTCACTCATATCTGAAAATGCTTTTTATTAAATAAACATAGGAGTTTTCGTAGCTTGTTCTTAATAAGTAAGCCCCCTGATGGTAATTCTGTAAAATTCATTAACTTTGCACATGGGATTAGTTTGACCTCTAAGGTTTTTAGGATGTTGCTGAGGAATCGCATGAGGTTCTCATTAAGAGAACAAAAAAGAACAGACAGGATTATTTTATCAATCAGGTATGCTAAAAACAACACCAACAAAACACAGCCTTTCTGTATCCTTCATCAAGGACAGCCAGAGAACAAATTAATTTTTCTTAATAGCTGAAATTCAGGATGTTCTTGGTGGTATCGCAATGAAAAAATAATTTGTGTAGCTCCATTTTGAAGCAATAAATTCTCTACCTTTGCCAGGGAAACCAGTAACAACATAATAGTCTGGCTTTGGACGTGGTAAAAACTTAAATCACCAGACTAGCAACTCCCTTTGGAGAAAATACCTTCTATAAGGCTGGATGACCTGTCCTTATAGAGCGGGCAAGTGAGGGGCACTGTGCACACAAGTAATTACTCTGAGAAGGTCTCAGCAGCACCAAGTGGGCAAGCAGATGCACCGTTACTCGGTGTTTGTATTCCTGTTTCTATGCGGGTGTTCCTGCGCTTCCAGGAACTCAGCAAGGATTACTCGGTAGTGCAGGCTTCATTATTATTTTTTTAAATGCTTTCCATTAGATGTAGGTCTGTTGGCCGTGACGTTCACTGATGTGCTGGTTTTGTATTACTTGGTTAAAAATGCTATGGACAAAGTTTAATAATTAAATCCATTATTAATGTCCCCTCAAGAAGACAGGAGGAAGGCCATGCATGTTGATTGAGCGCTACAGATGTGGACCCTGAGAGAAAATAGATTAAAATATGAAGGCTGCCTTCTGAACAAATATTCCCCCAAAAAGCTCAGTCTTTAGAATACTGCAGAATTTGAAAGCTAATAACCCAAAACAATAGGAGATTTAATCTTTTAGTTAGCCACTTGTTGTATATGTAAGAGTGATTTCCATAAGCTTTGTCATCTCCATAAATGACAACTGATCATTTAGCAGATCTCTCTGCAGGTAAAATGTGGTCAGTACAGCCAACTTGGCCCGGTTCATCAGCAACCCTCCAAGGATAAAACTCCCTATGGATGTTTCTCAAAGGGTTATGTAGAGTTGACTGTATGAAGACTCAGATGTCACAGATGATGCACTTTTTGGTGCATTTAGAAGATATTTTAACTGGCAGAAGAAGGAATGCTTTTCAGAGATTTGCCATTTTTCAGCAAGAAGTACACTGGGAGTTGACAGGGAGAGGAAGATATATTGCAAACCTAAAATGTAGTTGCCAGTGTGCCAAACTGCAAAGCTAAGATTATGGAAGACAAAGGCAGACTGGGAAACTCTGAATAGGAAGTTGTGTAGGTCCTTTCCCCAAGTGCTAGCTGGCATTAGGACATGTTGTACTTAGTCAAAATTCTTTTCTGTGTTTTTGTAGAGCAAAAGGTGAATTTCCAGCCTCAGCTGTTTGTGAAATTTTGACTTAATCAGACATGTTTTTAAAGTTCAGAAATACAAGAACTTGTGCAATAGCATCATGTGTATTAACTTGAATATGATGTTCAGGGAACCAGTTCAGTTTATCTGCTGGAGTCAAAAACTGTACGGAACATTGATGTCTAGAAAGTAGGAGAATTTGGGATTTAAATTTATCGCCAGCAAGCTGATTTATTTTCTGCCAACTAAAATATAAATTTTTTTGACAATACGATGCTATTTAACCAGAAGAATAGGGCTGTGTTTAATGATCACAAGTTTTCTTTTCCCATATTAACGGGACTTTTTCTAAAATGCTACTGATAAGTTTAGTTATAGGATAAAGTCTTCCTTATGGGAATTTTAGTCTTTTTTGACCCTTCCAATGCTACAAAAACATGCAGCATTACAGTGAAAGTGACTTTTTCATTGAAGACCAGAGAGGAAGTAGGCAGTTCATTTAATTGATCATTTTGGAAATTGAAATTAAAACAGCCATACAAGTCATAAGGACGATCCTCTTCTTCACAAGGCAGCTTTGAATTGGCCTTTGAAAGGGTTGCCCTTGTAATCTTGTGGTTTCTTCACCCTGATGCTAAAGAGTGGGTCGTGACACTTTTGGCCAAAATACAAGGATTTGTAGGTGACTTTGTAAGTTGTGTAATTTTGACTGGAGTTCTACATTAACTTGATTCATTATCCAAATCTTGTTATCAGTTTTTAAATATCAGGGCTGAGAGTAACCAATCTGAGTGAATAGATTAAAAGTGGCTAACAGTCATTTAAACACTGTATTAAAACCAATGTTGTCTGACACTGTGTATGATTATGTATTGCTTTACTGTGACCAAAACCTTGATGCACATTACATTTTCCTAGGTGGAAATTCTGTTTTGTTAGTTATTTAATAAAGTTAAATTCCCATTTGAGAAATAAGATTAGTAGTTGATAAGATTCATAAAGCAGCACTGGCTGGAAGATTTGAAATATTTCTGACTTTTCTAAAATCTTTGAGACTGCAAAACACAGAGCTTTTCTGAGACCAGGTTTTAGATATCCCTAAGACAGCTAACTACACTGAGACACCTGTACCTAAACTAATTCATTAGAGATGTTATGGATTTTTATTTAATAGACATTGATTGTCAGGTTGCATTTGAAATTTCTTAAGTGCTTATTGAGAGTTTGAGGAAATATGCTTTGATTTTTATTGTTAAATGTTTAGTAAATATTATAAGTTGCTGTATATTAAATAGTGCTTGTTCTGCTAATAGTTTTCCAACATCTGTTTCCTAATGAGGAAAAATATGAGCAAAATAAACTACCTCTTTGGAAAACATTGGATTTCTAGAATAACCAAAACCTACTATAATAAACATTAACACGAACAGCTTTGATTTCATAACCACTAACTGTGATTATATCTGTATTATTTATGTAACAAATGCAATAAATTAATGCTACAGTTGCTGTTGCTCATGTTGAAGTGAGGTGGGAAAAGAGGAATGAGGCAGAAGAAAATAGCTGTCAGCTTTTTAAGTCATCTGACTTAGTGTTACTGAAAACAAGGTTTCTAGAATATAATGAGAATCTGCAAATGTTGTGCATCAAAATTCTTTGGTATTTGCTACACATAAAGGTGTGTTGGCATCCTCATTTTTATACAGAAATCCACGTGGTTATAAATGATGCCCTGTAATAAGCAGAAATGCTGTTTAAGGGCCTCTGCAAACCTTCATGGTTAGAGGAGCAAGAGATTGTCTATTTAGTTTGTTTAAATCTTTTTCTCAGTGTTCTGACAGAATTGAGACCAAATGTGTGAGCTTTCCATGTTCTTTCCTCCTTTACACCTTTCCCTTGGAAAAGAAGGTAATTTGCTTCATAATTCATTCATGTGGATCTTCTTTAAATTAAACAGTAATACAGAAGGAACTTAATTTTAGAAGTTAAGCCATGTGTTCTTGGTAGAGTTGAAACAGTTTGTGTGAGCCAAGTACATGGGAGGTCTGTGACCACATATTGCTGATTCCTTCAATAAATGGCATTTTGGTTTGCATCAGATCTGCCATCCAAAATAAGCAAACCAGTGATTACCTCAAATTCAGCATGACTTAACTATAATAGGTGAATCAAACATTGAAAAAATAATATTTGTAGAGCTCCAAACTGTGAGAGGCTAGGATTGATTTCATGGTACATGGACCTAAGCTGCAGTCAGTGTTACTTAAAGGAGGTAAAGGCAGAGCAGAAATCAAAGCGGTCCAGGTAGCCAAAGCCAGCTGGAGCAAACCCCAGTATGGCACATGGAGCTTCTGAACCTGCCCAGTCTGATTTACATCTCCAGAGAGGGAATATCTCCTGCAGGGTACGCTTCCTGGTTCACCTACCAGGCAGTTCCTCGTTGAAAACAAATAGCTTATTGTTACTCTGGTCATATTATATTTTGTAAGTGCCTCTTCAAAGGCATTTGAACAGGAGCCTGTGGATTTTAACAGACTGTTTAGTTCCATTAACCATTTTCTTTGAAAGGAATCCCTAGATTCTTAATGTGTAACACAGGGTTTCTTCCTGCAAGTGACTTGAACTCTTCTCTAATTTTATATTAGCATACCAGAATTGAAAATGCAATTACAAAGAGGTCTGACTATCCTATCTCCAATGACTTGTTCAGCATTAATGATAAGAAACTGGCCAGGTTTGGAATACTTTTATTTTAGGATCTAATCCAGAAATCTGCTATGAAGTTTCAGTAATATGGAAACTGGCACCTGTGTTTTCAGATTTTTCTACTGTTCAGCCATGCCTACCTAAAATAATAAAATCTAAAAAAGCCCTTATTTCCTCCCTACTGAGGACAGTGTTGGGATGGAGCATTGGGCAGTTACAAAAAAATATGTGTAAACCATTTGAAACCTTCAGGCTCTTTAACTTTTTTGACTTGTGTTTCAGTCACCTTGTGTGTTCTGTGGAGTTTTGTGATCGTAGAATTGCCTGAATTGGAAGAGACCTTAAAGATCACCTAGTCCCAACTCCCCTGCCATGAACAGGGACACATTCCATTAGACCAGGGTGCTCAAAGCCCCACCTAACCTGGCCTTGAACACTTCCAGAGGTGGGGTATCCACAACTTCTCTAATCAGCCTGTTCCAGTGCCTCACCATCCTCACAGTAAAGAATTTCTTCTGAATATCTAATCTAAACCTGCTCTCAGTTTGAAGCCATTGCCCCCTGTCTTGTGCTCTTCTGAAAACTCTCCATCTTTCTTGTAGATTACCTTGTACCAGGGGTACTGGAAGGCTGTAGTTAGGTCGCCCTGAAGTCTTCTCTTTTCCAGGCTGAAAAATCCCCATTCTCAGCCTTTTTTTTTTTGCATTGGATGATCTAGTAGGGACACAGCAGCTCCTGCTGTCATATTTTCATTCTCCTTGATTAAATTAGAAACATATTTCTTCTTTGCCTTGTTCTTGCTAAGTAGTAATCCTTTCTGTCCCTGCCTGTTGCAGGAGTCTACTTCCCCTCTGCCGTCAAGTCTGTGACAGTGCTTGTCTTTTACATGTTACTTGGGGCAAACAGCCTTTGACCTCTCTTCAGTCAGATGTGTTGAAATATTCTGCAGTATTGGCTGTCAGTGAAATTTAACTTAGGAGTTGCCTGTGACCTGATTTTCATTTCCACCTGGACAGTCAAGCTCAAAGTTAAAGCATCATGAAGGAGTGCTAGAAACTGAGGGGTAAGCTGCTTAGTGCAGTGAGATTCCTGGAGTAGGCTGGCTATAAACTCTGTATCCAAACAGAAGCAAAAAGCAACAAGTTGAACTTCTGAAGATTATGGTTTAACAGGTCTGGCACAGGATGTGGGGTGGCCATTGGATCTCTGGTGCCGGCTCTTTGAATTCCAGATGTGCTGTTGTTACACCAACGTGTTGGCTAACATAGACAAAGCATTGCTTTAGTCAGGTATGAATCTCTGCCCTGACATCTCTAGCCTCCTGTTAGTATATATGTGTAATAGTATAAATATTGTTTTGATACCCATTTTTCATTTCTGTGTGGATATACCCTTAGATATGAGAATTCTAAACATCTCTAGCTCTGCCCCCCTTCAGAATCACATACAGTTTATCATCTGGAGTGAGCATATGATGTATTTGTTTCCATTAATATCCTTGTTGGAAAGGAGATGAAATAATTTTTGAGTTTTGGACCAAAAAAAAAAAGGAACGCTGTTCCAGATGTCTGGAGCTCACACCTTTGCTACTGCTGTGACTTTCTTGTCCAGAGACAGATTTCCTCAGACCTTGTTTATGAGAACACCACTTTATTTGGGTATCTGTGTTAAAAAAGAAACATTTTGTACTCTTCCCACTCCCGTCGTTGAAGTTCTGCATGAACAGGTCATCCTAAATACTGCGCACTCCATCATTTGAAATGTTCAGCATGTGATTTTTGGCTGTCAGGTCTGTTATGTAAATCACAGTTTGATTGTCTTCAAGACTGAGCTTTCTACTACAGTCTGAACAACACTGAAATTTCTTGGTTTTGGAAAACTGAATTTCCTGTTGTGTCCGTCTGGCACATTTGGATGAGCATTCACTAGCATCACCAGAGCAACAGAACCAGCCAGGAACAAACGTTTGGCATGTTTTCTGATAGCAAAGTCTCATTTCAAAATCAAAAGTGTGTGTATGCACATACTCAGAATGAAGTGGTAAGTGCTTAAAAGCTGGACCAGACTAAAAAACCTCATCAGTGTTGCTGTTAACTCTTCTTTAGTAAGGGTTGCATCAGCCATGTTTTTCCCAAGGCACAGTTTGTACGTTGGAAATTTTCTTTCCACTGGAAAGACAGAATAACAATCGAGTCCTCCATTTTTCAGGGGAGCTGAAGTGCAGTAGGCATTATGTTCCTCATCTTAACTGAAATCTGTCATGGCTGCTTTAATCCATTTTTTGAGTATTTGTGAGAGACCTCTTGTGGGGTTTTTTTTCTTCTAAGGTTTTGACTGATCGGTCACTCTGTTTTCTCGTGGCTTGAGCTCCTCACTCTGTATTTCTTGGTGGTGTTTTCACACA
Source organism: Empidonax traillii (assembly GCF_003031625.1). Lineage (NCBI taxonomy): Eukaryota > Metazoa > Chordata > Aves > Passeriformes > Tyrannidae > Empidonax > Empidonax traillii. Next base: position 713,342 of record NW_020955405.1, on the reverse strand, counting down.
GATTTAGTTGTGAAGAACAACTTAGGCAACAACTGGATGCACAAGATACAGAAGAGATGTTTTTTTAGCCAAGGTGGATGGAAATTAAGTCTGCCTAATGCAATTCTTCTGAAATAGTTCATATTAAAATTGCTTTGGGTTCTTATGGCACCAGTTCTTACTGATGTGCATCTTCTCAGCGGGCAGGCTTTTAGCTCTTGTGCTAAGGCAGGTGGTAGGTGACAAGCATGGAGACGTTTTTGGAGCTAAGAACCTAAACTACTTCCCTCCTAAGAAAAGGAGAAAAAAAACCCTCTTTAAAAGAGAGATCCTGTTAGCATGTAGTCTGCTGTGTGTTACCTGGATGCCTAATATTGCAGGCCATAAAAGAAAACATAAGTATTTTGAGCTTATTGCAGAGTTTATTGCTGAAGGTGAGAGCAATGTTTCTGGTTAAAGTTCTCTTTTTTAACAGGTTCATAGGCTAGATCTCCATTGGCAAATACAGCTGCAAAACTGCTTAAGAACCTCAGAGCTTGCATTTTTATGTCACGATCACGTATTTTATTTGAAAAAGCTTTTTTCCTTGGATTTTAGAGATGCTAGGGTTGAGAATGTTTGTTGGAACATTTTTAATTAACAATTTTTTGAACGAGTTTCAGACACCAAGATAAGCGTTCAAAGAAAGTGCCAGATAAAACAAAAATGAAATACTGAACAGAATTAGTCATACTTTAAGCTTGTGCTGCTTGATTCTAAAAGGTTTTGTTTTAGTACAAGTCCCATTGGGCTTATTAAAATAATTTTTGTGTTTTGAACTACATTTCCTGTTTGTTCACATTCTAAGTTATATTTTTTAAAAAAAGTTCATGGCTGAAACATAGAGTGATAGCAATGCAAAGAAAAATGAAGTTGTTAACCTAATTTTAATTTTCTAATTGAAGAGAAAATAGATGCCTGATACTTGCAAATTGAAGAGGTAGAAAAGAAAGTAGCTAATTACCAATTACATTACACACAAAATCCCAAATATTCTTGTCTGGGAAAAGAAATACCTAATTTTAAAAACATGCATGCCTCTGGTCTTCATCAGAATAGTGAGAGTGCTATGGCCATTTTCTCTTTTATGAGCTGTAACAGTAAGACCTGAAGACTTCTTTTCTTTAATGCATTCAGTAACACACATTATCTATAAACAAAACAAAGACACACTAATTGCCAGGGCAAGCTGATTCATCCAATAATAATGAAATGTATAAGCTGTGATTTGGTGGGATGGATGGAGGAAGGGTGTTGCAAACTGGCAGCACCCAGTTTTGCAAGGAAGACTTTAATTTTGAATGGATCAGGAAGTGAAGCTTAGATAACTTGGCCTAATTATTTTATGTATGCAGTAGTTGATCTTCATTAGTTAAAATAGACACACGAAGCTGGTGTGTTTCACTGCTGTTTCAGAGCATAATAAGGATTTGATCTTTAGAAATTTGATTTTTTTTTTTTTTTTTTTTTTTTAGGCTAAATCCTTGTCTGGTGACCAGAGCTGCCTATCTTGATGTCCTTGTGATGCTGAGTACTCACCTGGGGAAGTCTAAACAGCAAGGTAAGTCAATGTGGTTTTATAAATTGGATGGTATATCTGTATCCATTTCTGAGCTCTGTTGAATCTGGAGAAACAATAGTATGTTACTTGTACTCAGGGTATACACTCAGTGCTAGAGTCCTTTAGCTGCTTTGTGTAAAAGTGCCCTCTATTCTGCCCTCTGAAGAGCTGGTCCTAGGTTTTGTTGATGAGAAGAGTGAGGTATGGCTCCGTGTCAAAGCTTGAAGAGATATCTTGCAGTATTCCTAGTCCTAGAACGGCTAACAACAAAAAAGATCCTCTCCATGTTCCAAAATGTTTTTTTGATCCAAGGTTGTAAATACAAACAAAATACAGACCCTGGAATATTGCTACTTTAACCTTTCCAGAAAACAACAGAGATGTTTCTTCATGAGACACTTGAAAGTATTTCAGAGAAAGTGTTTTTTTCATGTTTAGAAGTTTTATAAGAAACTGTGAATTTCTTTCAGTTTCTTTTTTTATCCTGATTCTTTATCACTGCGAATTTTTTGAAGTACCAGTCAGAAATATCAGTGGTTATAGTGTTGCAGAGTACAGTTTGCAACAATACAAAACAGGCTGTAAACAATAAGAAAAACAAAGGTACGAAGGAAGGGATACTCTTTTAAGTGTGGCAGTGTGTAGGCCATTTTCAGTCAGCTGTAACTAGCTTCCTTATGGGCCTGTTTTGTTCATTTCTTATGAACAAGTGAGTAATAAATTACCTTGTCTAGGAAGGCAATTAAAGAATTGTTTTGTCATTTCATTAAAATTCTTAATGTCTGATTTTAACACTGCATTTCAGTCTTTGGAACCGTTCTTTATTTCAGATAGTCATGTTATGGGCACTGCTCTTAATTTTAAAACCAATTCGTTTTGCTTTTTTTGCCTAGACTTTTGGTAGAAGTAGTTCCATTCTAGTCGTGTAATCACTGTTGATGTGATTTCTTTTGAATGTACAGATCAAATAGTGATAGTTGTTAGGAAAGCAGGTTGATGATGAATGTGTCTGAAATTAACTTCTTCAGACAGGATGATGGAGAATCCAGCCCTTATAACAGAAGTACAGACATAAGAGTAGGTGTCAGGTGACTTCCAGTAGACCAGGGGATGACGGTTGGGGTTATTGGGCACTCCAGGAGATGAGTCTGATCTTTCATGTCCTCTGAAGAGTCATTCCTCTTTCATGTATCTCAGGTGTCAAGATATGCTGTTCAGTAAAGGAAATTTCCAGATAGTGTTGTACTGTTGGGTATTGACCACTGTTTGTGACTAGGTAAGGGCCACGTGGTTTATAGGGAGCAATGTACCAACTTATATAAAGCAGTTTCAATATAACATATCTCTAGGAATAAATTTTTTCTTGGCTCTTGAATGTATTTTTGGGGTAAATATTTATTATAATAGATATTTATTTCTTTTAGTTATTTCTGTGAAATAAAGTTCCTTAAATCCTCATATGCTATTGGCCTTAGTGATTATCCTTCGCAGTACATTAAAAAAGTCTAGCTGTGTATCATAGTACAAAATAAGCAAAACCAACCCCCAGAGCCTCCTTCAACCATATTTGAGCTCATTACCCTTTTACTTTGAATTCTTTTTAAAAAAGATAGGTCCTCTTTTGAATATTCCTTTTGATACTTTTTAAAATCAAGATCCTCTAACTCTGTTCTTCTCCTCTGTAGTATGAATCATTCTGGTCTTTCTGTATTCTCTTCATATGAAAGTTTTTTCCTCTTCTATTATTCCTATCACTCACCCTTTCGCTCTATTTTTGTATTTTCTTTTGCGAAGGAACAGCCAGTATTCCAGACAAGGGCTTCTCATTTTGCCTACTTAGTGAGCATTGCATTTCCTTTTATCAGTCTCTTTCCTATTTCAGTTATCTTTGGTGGGTTTTTTGTCTGTTTTGGTTTTTAAACAATTGCTGCACATTTGCAAAGGCTTTTATAGACCTCTTCACACCAGGAAAATCCCCTCTTTTATTTTAATGCCCCTGACTTGTGAATAGCCTTTGAGCCTGAGGGACTGCACCATGCTGTGGCTGGATTTACTGACTGTAATGAATTAATTTATTTTTCAAAGCTCACGTCGACTGTACCAAACCTGGGTGCTGTCAGGTACAATTTCTGCAGAAGGGAAGCAATTATTTTTGCAGATTCTTTCTGCTCGAGGATAGTTCATTTAGTATTGTCTTGCTCAAAAGATTAATTCCTACATAGCTTTAAAATTACATATTGCGGGCAGTATCTACAGAGAGTAAAAGCTTAGGCTGGAAATACTGTTTTGAAAACTTCAAGATACGTTAGGGACAGTTCTCTGTATCACAGGCAGAAGCTCTTCTGAAAGGAAGGAGTAATATGTTTATATTAAATAGAAACTGAGTGTCCCATGACACGGTAAGAGAAAGACTAAACTCACCAGTTGAAAATGGATGTTTTGAGTCTCCCATTTAAATGTTTTTAAGGAACGATTATTAACTGAAGCTTTATACTTTTCTGAGATTAAATATTTTACTCGTATATGTGTATCTCTGGTTATGAGCCAGTTTTTCTCTGTTCTAATCTTGAATTGTAAAATTGTTTCAATGAATAAAGGGTGAAGGACAAATCCAAATAAAACTGTTTCTTGATGTGTTTATCTAAGAGGCCCCAGGAAGTGCTGTATATGAGTTCCAGGCCACAGGCTGAAACTGATTTTCATCAACAGAAATGGGAATGCAATGTAATGAGCCTGCAACTGGTTAAAATCAGACCACTTCTAATTGATTATGCCTGTCTGAAGAGGCTACAATTACAAAGAGGTTTTCAGAGTACAGCTCTGCCTAGGCCTTTCCTACATTATGATTATTTTCTGCAAGTGATTTGTTGTTTTCAATTAATAAAATCTGTCTGTTAAAGTGCAGGATAGCCCTTAGGGAATTTACTTCACAAATTAAAAAAACTTTAAAATGTCGGCTAGGGAAGGCAGGGAGTAATGGATACCAAAAGCATCTTGTCCAGCTAAAAATTTATTGCTGGTCAAATGATGATTATTTGTCTTAAACAACAACAACAAAAAAAAAAAACGTAGTTTTTCTGATTTGCTGGACTGGATGGAAGTGTTGCTGGATTCATGTCACTGTGAAAAGAGTTTTCTTTCCTTGAGTTGATAGGCAAAATCTAGAGCTTTTCTTCCAGTTCCTGATGTGCCTGAGGGTCTTCAGATATGCAGAGACAATACATAATGCCAAGACTATGTAAACTTACAAATGTTTTTATTCTGTTATCAATTGTGGTTGGAAGCAAACCTTTGAAAAAATAAAAAAAGTTAAACTATATAAATAATAATGCTATTTTTTCCTGTATTGAGAGGAAAAAAAAGTTTTTACCAGGTACAGGATTATTTGTTGAGCTAATGTCTGTTACTGCTTTTAATAATTAATAATATTATCCATTGAATTTTTTCTTGCAGACCTCTGTGATGTATTTTATCAGCAGTAACAGTTTTTATAGACTAGGAATCACAGATGTCTTGGGACTTTTCTGTCTAATGGGTAGGACAATGCAGTCTTCTTCCAGAGGATTTTCTGGCTTTTGTATCCTGATTCAAACATTATAGGAGAAATAGAGAAACGCTTGTAGACAACTTTGGCAGGGGTGAAAATGCCCCTGAGTCCATGTGAAAGTGTGTCTAGCCTTAACTGTGTGTAAAATTGTTTGCAAATTCACAAGTTTTGATCAGCAAGAGTTAGAAGCAGGGGTCTGCCAAGCTGTAGAGCTCCACATCCGTGTGTGTGTCTGAGGTTGGACATTTTTCTCTGCACTCAGAGATGGGCTTTGCAAGAGATGGAAGCCGGACTAAGAGGACTGGTCTTAGAGATTCCTGCTTTCAGATCTTCTGGAAATTGGTGTTTGAAGCTAATCAGTAAGATGAAAGTATTGTTAAGATCTGCAGTGCTGGTAACACAGGAGCCAGAGTGGTGTTTCCAGTAAAGCTCAGATCTGGGATGCTCTGCCTCTCTGTATCAGATGAAGAATGCCACAGGACAAAGTGGTCATGTTTTCTTTCTTGCTCATGCCTTGGAATAGTTTTCTAATAGTATTTTGTCATTTCATGAAGGGAAAAATGGATGCAACTCTTTAAAATACACTTGACTAATAAAAGTGCATTTTACTCACGGTTGTGTTCCAAAAAAATGGCACTTCTTGATAAAGTGTAGTGTTGAGTCCAGAAAACCCATCAACATAAGTGAAATAGGATATAGAATAGGAAAGGGAAAAGATGAAAGAAAAGTTTGCTAAAGACAATCCTGCTGAGTTTTTCCTTTATCCTCTAACTGTCAGTCTGCTGGCTGCTTTGGCCTGTTATTGAGCATAGTGTCTTCAAAATTCAAGTTTGATGAGAAAGAGGAAACATTTAAACAGGATGTCAAATGGGATGAATCAGTGAATTAGGAGAAGCTGCCACTTGTAGTCTAACCATGCATTATCCCTTTCCACATTTGAGGTGGAATAATTTATAAAAGTTCTTGAGATTAATGAAATTCCAGTGTTGGTGTCAACAGTGGGAACAGTTACTTAGTATTTACATGAATAACCCTGTTCATAAATAGATTGTTCTGATATCAAAATAGATTGGTCAGTATTCTGCTCTCACTAATATATTCTTTCCTTGGGTTTTGCAAAAGCACACTTTCATTTTCTTACTATCTTCTAAATAGCTAAACCCTTTGTAGAAGTAGCCTGGTTAAGATTCTTAAATTCTACTCATGAGCAGAAGAAATGTTTGCAAAAAATACTGTGCACTTCATGTGTGTGTGTGTATGTGATCAGAAACACGGGCAATTATGTACAACTGTCTGCTGTCTGCTCCTAAATACAGCAAAAGACCATGTTTAAAATAATATATAGTGCAAATACCATTCTCCTAGTTATATTTTTCCATTTTTATTTGAAGTTATAAAGTACATTGGTAGAAATAACATGGATTATCAAACTTCTGGATGCTTTGTAATGAAAGTCCAATCCTTTTTTACATTGGAATCTGGTAAATGTTTTGCTTGAAGTACATGATTTGCAGGACTTTTAAATAGCATTTGAAGGCTGTGGCCACTTTTTTTCAGTTTCGTACTTCTTACTCTTTTGTTGTTTTGGAAAGAAGCTATATGGTAACTAAAATAAGGTTTTTTTCTGCAGGCTAACAACTTATGGTCTGATAATTTTTAAATGGTAAAAATTGGACAGGAATAACTAGGTTGAATATTTAACCATACTTAAACTTTCTTTGCCTAGGTCCTTAAGAAGTATGGCCAAACAGTTATTTGAACAAAAACACTGGCAGCTTATTAATAGGTGTTTGGTTATTTGGTCTAATTAATTAAGACCTAAATTCTGTCCTAACAAATTGAAAGCAATTTTTTTTTAATATGTCAGAAAGTATATAAACTTTGCATGCTGGTGTATTGACTGTAGCACTGGATAAATGTTTATTTTGACTGAAGGAAGATAAAGATTTAAAACATATATATAGGATCATCTAAATGGCCTGTGCCTACTAACATTAAACTAGAGAAGTCAAAAGGAAATGTATTTAGGTACTCAGTATTCTGATTCAAAGCAGACAGGAGAATGAAGAAGTTGAATATGTCATTGTTGGAGGTCCAGGACACAGCAAGTGACTGGGAGTTACCCGTTCAGTAAAATGCCAGAGGCAGAGCAAGTGAGGGATGTACTGAGTTAAGGTGGTCTAAAGACAGAACAAACATGAATGTGAGACAGAAGGACAAAGCAAATGGACGGAGGCTGAAAAGAATAATAAATGATTAGAGAAGGGAGGTGGAGGCGTTCTACACCAACAGTCTGTCTAGGAAATGTTGGAAGCAGAACTCATGGCACAGATGTCGGAGGAGGAAAGTTAAAGTGTTTTTAGAAAGATGGTGGGGACACAGTGAAAGGAGGAGGGTTGTTGATGGTAGGGCATGATAGTGGTGGAATGCTGTGTTGTACAGGGAATATGGAAAGGTGTTACCTGAAATGAGTGACATTAAGGGAAAGTGGAGTTGATCGTGTTTATTATTGTTAGCAGTCCCCATGTGAAGACAGAGACTGCTCATCCTTCTGAAATCAGGTTCTTTTTAGATTCCAGCATGTACCACTGGCTGACTTGCACTGTCTCTAGGGGTTTTTACAATTCTGTATGAATGCAAAATAGTGGAAAACTCAGTGCTGTGCCAGAGAGAAACTGTAAGAAAAATAGCAGTCTCAGTGTCCAGATCAAATGTGGGTTTTTTTCTTTTTCTGTTTTCTTTTTTTTTAATTGAAAACTTTCCCTTATACTGTACAAAATGCAGTGGGATGCTTCTGTCCCCAGTGGTAAGTCATCCGTGGATTCTGTTAATCACTCCTGTTTGTAGTTTTGAATTGTGTTGTGAATACTGATTCTTAGTTTCTGATGTTGAAGTTGCAGATGTCTTTAAAAGAAAACATCCTGCATAAAATATGCCCTTTTCATGATCATCAACAGTCACCTCAGTTTGGCAGTATAATAAAACAGACTTTTCTGTTCTCTTTTTTTTTTCCATTTAGCAGTGACTTTGCCTAATCCACTTTTAATAAAAAGGAAAAATTTGAAGGAAAATACTTTTCCTTAGTATTTGTCTAGGAAAATCTCTTCTTGGCACTGATTACCTCTCAGCCTTCTCTCTATTCATATGATCTCTTCAGATACCCATAAATAGATGGTAGTTTGCGAGTGCAAAGGATTTTAACCTCAGTCCATAAATAATTGCACTTTCTTGCAGGTCTTGGTGAATGATGATGATGAATATCTCAGTTTCTGATGTTGGACCCCTTCCTGTAACATTGCACTGTGGGCATAGCAGTATTTTATTGCTGCTTATGTAGTTCTTGTCTGCCCTTGCATAGTGTCAGTAACTTTTCTGATGCTGCTACTAACTTCTCCCCTTTTCCCCTGCTTTGTTCTTCTCTTCTGGAGCCTCTGGTAGGAAGATGGAAGGTGGCTTGGATGCTTGAGGGCCTGCATACAGGAATTAATCTCAGTATTTATCTAGAAGTGTGCAAATACTTACATCTGTGCTAATCACATCTTGAAACAGAAGCTCCTCGCACAGTATACACCTGATGATAGGGAGAGTTATCCAATGGCAGTAGCCAGGACAGTCACTGTAATTTACCGAATCCTACAGAAGTACATAATCAGTCCTACATGTTAGCTGTCAAGGAGGGGAAAAAAATTTAGATTTAAATACGGAAGGAACTCAGATTACTTCTTTCGCTTTTGAACATACTGTAGAATCTCTGAGATGAAAGATCAGGCTGAACTGTCCATCAGCTGACAGTTCATTACTGGGCAGGGATGTTTTTCTGTCCTTACTCGATGTTTCTACTTGCTGGGAACAGACTGAAGAATAGGGCCTACTGGCTGCTGTGGGGAGGAGAAGAAGAGAGTCAGGCAGGGCACAGGTTTGGGAGTTGCTGACTTTGAGGAGGTTTTTAACTAGAGATTCATCAGGTCTGCTAATTCCATTCTGCTCCTTTTACTTTCCTCTGTTTTCAGGTGATGAAAGGCCATTTTATTTCGTAATAATTGATTGAACATGAGTTGATCACAAATAGGATTAAAAAACCAATGCCTCAAACCTAGTTGATGTGCCATAGATGATCTATGCATATGTCAATGTAGTGACCATAAAGGGATTGAGGAGCACTATGGGATGTTTGTGCTCTGTGTTAAGGAGGATTGACACTGGTTGTGTGAGATGTCTCCCTTCCTAGAAGGAGGCCGAAGTTCTTCCTGTTCTACAAATGCAGCAATCCTTAAGGAGGGAAAAATAAAATTAATCCACTTAATTCTGGGGGGGGATTCTTTTGCATCTGTCAGCATCCTGGACAACACTGCTATTTGCCAGGATCATTCTTTGGTCAGCCAGAATTTGTTCTTCCTTCTCAAAGCAGCTGGTTGTTCAAACTGTACAGTGATTGTTGTTTGTAAATAAAAGTATGTCTTTATCTTAAGAACAGAGGCTGACATTTGCTTTGGGAACCAGTGTGGATTTCTAGTTTGGTCAGATATTTTGATGTAAGCCAAAGGAAAAAGTTTACTTAAAGCTAAGCAGACGAGAAAACATTTACATGAAAGGCTGGAAAGATTTCGTGGTGATGAAGTTGAAAGCAGGAATATTTCCACTGTATTGTAATAAGACGCGGGCATTCCTTCCTTTTGTGCATATTTGTGTGAAAAAAGAGTGTTGGAGAACATGTGGAGCACAAGATGAATGCAGAAAGATTTGCTTTCTGGTATTCTGAGGCTAAGCAAATATGCAGACAGTCTTATTTTGCTGACGGCCTTGCCACTGAGACATCCAGTTTTAAACAGACTTTCTGTAAAATATATGAACCACAGTGTCCAGTCTGTAACAATTGCATGGGAAAAAAAAGTCATCCAACAGGCCTCCAAAACAGAAGGATCTGATGTGTACAGAAAAGGAGGATCTGTTAGCAAAGACTCTTGTATCACAGTCACTGCAAAGTAGTAGTTCTAGGAGTGAGTAGCTCCACAATGTTTTTTATGTGAAAGTAATAGAAATATACACTTGGGTTGAATAACTGAGCTTGCTGACATGTGCATTGCTGAAATGCAACTGAGGGGAACAGGTAGGAAGCAGAGAGGGTGCAGGGCTCCAAAACTGAAGCTGTTTCTCTTCTTAAACTGAGGTGCTAGAACCTGAACCTTTTTCTTTCAGCTGCCTGGGATTATTTCTGTTGTTAAACTGGTGTCTGTGGAGTCTACCCATGTAATAACTGAGATGAAGGCCTAGTCCCTCTCCAAGGCAACCAGACAGTTCAGAAATTAAGGAATTCTGGCTGTTGGATACTAGTTGTGTGACATGGGCATTAATGCTAGTTTATGCTATGATGCCAGTATGTAAAACCAGTGTGTTTGGAGGGGTTTTAGAAAATGTAGCAAATGAAATACACAAGTTTGCATTGTTAAGAGATGGAAGTCAGCTGTGTCATCTAGAGGATAATGCACTGATATTGCAGTTTCTTTCACTACATCAAACCCGTTCGGAAAAGGAACTGAAGTGAAAACACGAATGACAGAACTAATGGTTAGGCAATATGTCTGATTTTTTTTTTACAAATACTGAATTTCTTTGAAGCTTGTCCAGAATTACTCAGAAACGGTTCTGCCTTATGTGCTAGACAGTGTACAATCATGTCAAGTTTCTGTGTAAATGTCAAACAAATTAAGATGGCTTTGGAAGAATCTGAATATGAAAGGGCAGGATATTTAGCTCTAAATAGAAGGCTTAGGGAAATGTCTTCATGGGCAACAAAATGAATCCGTGTTTGCGTTGCAGCCTGATGTCAAATTCAGCAATTTATTAGAAATATTTGGACAAGCTTCTAGCAGTGCTTAGTGTTTAATTATAAATAGCAAAGTTTATATGGCAGTGAATTGTCTTCTTGCAGATACTGAAGAAATCTAGGTTTGCTTTAATCTTTGTATTTATCTTTTGTGCATTTTTACATTTAAAAAAAAATAAACTTGTAACATCCTGTAACACCAGTGGCACTGTTGTTCTCTTCTGTGTTCCTTCATGATTTTCCCTTATTTGTATTTGTATTTTGTGGGATATAGCACATTCATTTTCTTGCAGTACAGTCTATACAGACATCTGAACTGGGCAAAAATCCTTGGTTTCAATATATAAAATGACTCATTCTCACTGATGATGGAGAAGAAGCTTGAACCTGAGTCACATAAGTATTTCAGTCTACGTGTGTGAGAGATGACCATTGAATTTTTTTTTTTTTCCTGTCATTTTGTGGCTACGTTGCCAGCTCTGCTAAAGCCTGAAACCCTCTGGCATCACAGATAGCAGTGACCTTTTTGCTTGCAGCAGGAGGTGGCCAAGCACTAGAGAAGGTTCTCAGGCTGTATTGTGCCATGTGGACGGGTCGCACAAGTGTGAATGGCCGCAATGTCGCAGTTCCTGTGCTGATACATAAGAGGGTTTACAGGGTGATTCCTTTATCCTTAGCTGTGTTAACTGTTCAAAATGAAAAAGCATAGGGATAAAACATCCTGGATTTTTTAATAGGTAAACTCTTTAGGTTGATACACACAGGGCAGGTCTATTTATCCACAAGGGGCATCTTCTTAATAGTAACTTTCTCTGATTAAGTCTATGAAAGCATGGGATTTTCAATATTATCAGAATGACCTCTGTCACCTGATTTCAGGTGCAGCTGAGAAGCTGACAGACAGTACTTTGTCCAGTCTGGTCTCTGATTGTAGAGCTACCTACCTACACTTTTTCCCCCAAATATATTGGATAGTTTATTTCTGTTAATCGCTTTCTACAGTTGAAATGCAAGGCTTGTAAAATTTGCAATACTGTATTAGTAGCTTGATTTAAAGAAATACTTATCAAACAACTATAATTTGTAAAGATTACAGGCAATCTTCAAGGTACTCTAGCATTTTTTTTAAGTTGTTTGAAACTTTCAGATCATGTCAAACCATTTATAGTTCTCAGAAAACTTTGTGTCCTTATTCCTTTTTATTTAAATATGTATAAACGTGATGTCTGGAAAAGCTGTTTTATAATTTGGAATCAGTTTAAAATGAAGGAGAACTATGATTTTAATGTCATGCCTGAATTTACCATATGATACCTTTTGCATACATGATATTTGTCAACTTCATGATCTGGAGCAGAAGGTAACATCATCTCTTTGTCACTTTGCTGTTATTCTCATTCCAGGAATGCAATTTCATGAATTTTGGGAAGAGATGAACAGAGTTATTTCAGAGTCTGAACTGGTGTCTGGCATTCCCTACTCATCTGTAGTACCAGGACTGATACAGTATCTTCAGAGCATCACCAAACTTGTAATATCAGTGCTGCCAGTGACTGCAAGTCTGGACACCCAGGGCAGTGGTTCAGCTGCAAAGAAAATGGCCAAGCCATCATTGTCAATAGCTCATCTCCTTCACTGTGAGTTCCATGAAGTACGTCTGCTTACGTTGGAAGCAATACTGCTGTGGTTGAAACAAAAAAATTCCAAGCAGATTGCAGAAGGAAGAGAAGGTGTATTGTGTTTACTCATTGATTTGGAAGACACTCTTCTCACAATGGCTCTGAAGGAAACGAATCACCAGTGTTTTTGCATGGTAAGAGGGTGCTACTTTATTGACATTTAGTATGATTTCAGTAAATTGTATTCTTAAATTTTAAAGTTATATTTCAAACATGCATTATGTTTTTTAAATACTAGCTGAGTGGTTGGGATTTTTTTACATTGCACAGGAGCTGTGCAATAATTCTGTAACAGATGCTCTTGTGTTAAAGCAAGAACTTCCTCTTTTCTTTCTTAATGCTATCCAGAGAGAATCTTTGTGTTCTTAGAGTGAGGGTTAGGGTGTTTTATTGATCTCAAATGTGCACATTCATGTTGAGACTTTCCCTGAATTCTTTTTTTGTGAATTGTGTCTGCAGGTACTGGAAATTCTTTACGATATGGATCTCAGAAATGTGCTTCTGAAGACTGAATGCTCTATAAAAATGAATCCAGATGAGCTCTTAACCTGGAGTTTAAACCTTGTAGATATCTCTAACAGGTATGGTGTTTCATAATGTTGAAATATTTATATTTTTAAAACCTTAAACATTGAAACATTAATTTATTGGTTTGAGACTACCCTTTGATATAAAAATCCATGTTTCAGAAAAGTGAGTGTGATGTGTTTGAATCAAGAGAGTTCTTGAGAAGTTTTCCAAAGAAGTTAGACATGGATCTGAATTATTAGAAAGGCCCACAAGTCATATGGGCAAGCACCCTGTAAATGTCCATTTCCTGAAATAAGAAGTTACTCCGGCTCTCCAGTGATAACCAGTAAGCATAGATAGTTCTTCCTGAAGAGTAATTGGGAAACACCCACTTTAACTTAGAATTAATAATCCAAACATATACTAACTTGCTGTGAATCTGTCCTCCACTGTATCCAGGTTTATGTGCAGATGATTTGTAGAAAGAGTAACAGATCTCATTTAACTTGTTGGATTGGCAGAAATGGTTAATCCTAATCTGTAGGATTCGCACTCCCTATTCAGACTGTAAAGTCTGCAGAAAGCACTGAAAATTTGGATCCAGTCTGTAGTTTGTACTGAATTAGAGTCTGTGTCCATCCACTCATAATGGAACGAACAAACGGGGTAAAGTGTCCAGGCTCTATGGGTTTGACATCCTGTTTCTAGTAGTTTTTAAAACCATATAAACATTGAACCCCAGTGTTACCAAAGGTGAATATTTAGGGTATAGGGTGTAGAACAGCATTTCATAGCTATGCACATTTGCTGCTGATTTGCACTAAATTGTTCAAGTTTAAATGATTATGGTGGGGAGTGGTTATTTCTGGAATGCAGTAAGATACTGGTGGTAAAATAACACTGACTGGTGCTGTTGGAGGGAAACAGCTGAACTGGCGGGCCGTACTGCTCAGGTGTTGTGTTGCCATTCCCCATGGTGAGACTAACCTTCAGAAGCCACGGTGCCAAGAGCCACGTCCTCAGACCCTGCTGGGCAGCATGGAGGCTCAGAAGGTGGCAGCTGGCATATTCCACATCTGGAACATCCCTAGCAGCTGTAGAAGAGATACTCCTGCAGCTTAACAGCAGCTTGAATAGGTTCTTTTGTTTATAATTTAAAATAATGTCTGGTTTATTTGACTTGGGTTCCATTTTCAAATGTGTTTTTCTGTGAGAAGTATTGTAAATAGAAAATAAACATGAGAGGTGAAAGTAAAGGCACGTTTCATTTGCATATCAGCTGAAAATTTAGCTAACATCAAGATCTGTAATGTAGAATCTTCAAGTGCTAAACCTGAAAAATATCCACTGGTGATTATCAGAAGTAATTAAGAGCTGGCTAATTTTCTTCTAGAGATGAGATGATGGCATAAATAGCTGAATTTTTTTGATATGTCCTTTGCCTTGTTTTCTCAGCACTGAAGGTCAAATCATAGCTCTCAAATTTGCCTCCAAGCTGATTATCCATCTTTTGCAGAACCATCATCAGGTAAGGGAAATGGAACTGCTTAACAGTTTTGTCATCTGGAGTTTTTGGTGATTGTAATAATGTGGATTCTTTTAGCCCCAAGCTTGTGTTTTCTTGTGTCCTTGCACCTTTTTTGGTGTTTTATCTTCCTCTCTGAATGCACTGCCATGTACTGAAATGAAAAAGCCATGAATGTCATCTCAGTATATTCCTCTGAAAGTCATTTAAAGTTAAATGCATAAGTAAATATTTCTGATGGATTAATTTCAACTTCTGAGCTCATCTGAAATGGTCACTATAATGTGGAAAGGGAAATGCCTGCGGTGATTAACGCTTGCTCTGAATCCAGCCCATTTACTAAAGTGCAACTTTGTTGTGGTTTCTGATTGCTGTGGAGCCCACAGCAGAGCAGGTTGGATGGGAAGCTGAAGCAGTGGTTGAGTGCAGTTCCCAGCCAGCTCAGATTTCTTTTGATTTTAAATTGTCAGTCTGTGATGTCACATATGTATGTGTAGAGCAGTGCAAACGCAGCTTTTAGTGCTAGACATTTTTAAAAATATTTTTGAAGACACGAAAACCACTTAATGGATATTTTAAAATAAAGAAAATTCTCATGATCTGTATTAAAATGAAGATTTTTTTTCCTTACGTAGCTATTATTTTTGACAGAATGTGTAGCAGAATGAATTCTTATTATATGCTAATAATCTTGTCTCATTATGAAAAAAAAAGAAAATCTCAGATTTGCACACAAGAGTTGACAAAAAAGAATTATGGTGTTAAACGTTTTTGTTAAAGAAAGACATAATGCAATGACTTCAAGTTACAAATAACAAAGAGGAATTAATGAAAAATCCTGAAACAACATTAACTAGTAATGCTAAAACAACTTTCTCTAATAAGCATGTAAATCATGGGAGATCTAAGATATCTCTACAGCGAAAGCTTTCTGCTTAGTAAAAGACCAGGTATGTCAGTGTTCCCTCTAAATTCTTCCTTTGGGCTTGCACTCAGTATTTGCATCTGTGAAAGGGATTGTTTCTCTTCCATAAGGTAAAAGTTAAGTTCTGTCTTTTCTAGACAGATGTGTCTGTTTGAAATTTGAATAATTTTACCATCTTAAGAGATTCGTATGTTTTGTCTTCCCCTGTTGCAGAATCTGTAGGACATGCTCTGGCTCTGTCCCTTGGTGCGGTGCAGGTGCGTGGCCATGTACCGCACAGAATGAGACAGAGCGTGACTGAGGTTGCATTTATTCCTCAGTTAGTGAGGTGCGTTGAGAAGTAATCCTAGAGGGTTGTAATCAGTGGCACAGGGTCTAGTTTGTCTGTCACTAGTGGTGTCCCCCAAGGTTCACTACTGGGCCCAGTACTATTTAACTTGCTCATCAATGACTTGGATGAAGCCCCTTTTCTTGAGGCCTTACCTGGAGTGCTGTGTCCGACTCTGGGTTCCTCAGTACAAGAGAGACATGGAGCTCCTGAAGCAGGTCCAGTAGAGGGCAACAAAGATGATTAAGGGACTGGAGCTTCTCTCTTACTAGGAGAGGCTGAGGGAGCTGAGCTTGTTCAGCCTCAAGAAGAGACAACTGAGAGGGCCCTCATCACTGCCTCTAAGTATTGGAAGGGAGGGTGTCAAAGGATGGAGCCAGGCTCTTCTTGGTAGTGCCAAGCAATAGGACAAGAGGAAACAAGCAGAAACTGATGCACAGAAAGTTCAACCTGAACACGAGGAAGAACTGCTTTATTGTGTGAGTGATTGAGCACTGGAACAGATTGCCCAAAGAGGGCGTGGAGTCTCCCTTGGAGATATTCAAGACCATCTTGTGCCATGTGCTCTGGGATGACCCTGCTTGAGCAGGGAAGCTGGACCAGATGACCCAGTGTGGTCCCTTCCAGCCTCACCCATTCAGGGATTCTGTGAATCTTCCTGTACTTCTCTGCCCTTTTACTTGACTCAACTTTTCATTGGTTCTCTTCTTTACCTTATTTTGTTGTTATGTTTTTCATTTCTTTTAATTAAAAATAAGTAAAAAAGAAAAGAAAGGAAAAGAAACTCCAAAACTTTAGTTGCACATAGCTCAGTTGCATCCAGGTCAAACTGGTGCTGCTTTATCTATTCTCCTGTGACTGAAGTGCCAATCTGTTTGGGTTTGTTTGGGGCTTTTTTTTCCCTCTGGAGCTTCTTTCTGACAGCTGTAGCACACGCTGTGTCTGGGTGCCACCTCCTGCATTTTGCAAGATCTGTTTTCTAACCTTCACTTAAGGTTCCTGCACCTTGACCAACCCACTGCTCTCCTAAGGGTAGCATTTGCAGGGGATCTTAAATCTTTCTTGGGTCACTTAACACAAGTTAGGACTTTCTCTTCCCAGTTATGGCCCAGCTGTCCCAATGCAGGGCAGAGTTTACAAGTTTTGGAAGTGTTATAGGACTAAATATTTTCTGAAAGATGGCGGCTGGATTTTATTTGAACCAGGAAACTTCCTTTCCTGTTCTTTTTTTCTGATTCTTCATGTTTTAGGACAGTGGGCTTTGCTGTGTATCAGCCAACATGGAGATTTCTTCAGTATTCTGAGTGCACATGCTTTCAAAATGAAAGGTGCCTTGAGAGTCTTATTTAAAAAAAAAAAAATCCATTCCCAATATCAGCAGAGGAGAAAAATGGAGCTCCATTCATCCCTTTACCAAGCATTGCATAATTATCAAAGGCTAAGATTGATGGCATGTTTCAAAAGCTTTCAATTGTTTTTTCAGCTATGTATGTGTACCTGTAGAATGCTTCTGAGAATTGCTTCCCTTTGTTATAGTCCAGCATACTGGACTTTGACTTGCATGTTTAGAAGAACTGAATACACAAAGACATGCTTTGACTTGTGTGGTCATGGGTGAGTCTGGTGTGAAGGGACAGAGCGAGAGAGAATTGCCTCTGAATACTGCTCTGAGTGCAGCTTGGAAAAAAATCCACATTTACTAATGAGCAGTATCCCTTCTGCAGTCCGTAGTTCAGTGTGATGGTAAGAGGTTGTACAGCATACTTCTCACATGCTCTGTGCTTTTAGATTTCAGAAGAAGTCCTGAAAAAATGGGTTCAGCTGATCCTGTATTTTTGTGGAGATGAGCAAGAGACAGAGATGCTGTTAGCAGCTGCTGAAGTACTTAAAAGTGTAACATCATTCCTTCTGATCAGTGAGAAGCTCAGTCTTGGTAAGTAGTTTGAACATTAATTTTCTGGATCTTTGTAGATGAAATCCATTAGTACATGACTTATATATGTATACAATACATGTTATATGCACCCAGTCAAAACACATAATTACATCAAACGGGTTTTTTTACATTTTAATAGGATTTAATTACTAAACATATAGACTTATTTAAATTCTGTTAGAAAAAGCACATGTGCACAGCCTCTTGCAGTAACTCTGGAGAAGGGGGACATGAGCTGTTGTTACGTCTCCAGGCCACTGTACATTGCTGTACAGATTTACTAGCTTGCAATTGCTCTCTGACTTCAGTCTTTCTGAAATACTGTATTGGTGA
This sequence comes from Empidonax traillii, assembly GCF_003031625.1. NCBI lineage: Eukaryota > Metazoa > Chordata > Aves > Passeriformes > Tyrannidae > Empidonax > Empidonax traillii. Next base: position 695,156 of record NW_020955405.1, on the reverse strand, counting down.
TGTGGGCATACTTTTAGTTTAACACTGTGAGTGTAACAAAGCTGTGCTGGCTGAATGTTGAAATTAAAGGCTTCAGTCTAGAAACTGGGGACACATTCTACTATAAGAATGATTAATAATTGGATCACATTATACCTCCCAGGTATAATGGATTTTTTTTTTACAGTTAATGTTAGACTGTCTCTTTAGAAAAGAAAAAAAGAAACAAAACCTACAGAATGTTATTAAGTAATACATTACTGACTGAGAGGCAAAGCTAAATGAAACTCTCTGGTCTATTCTGCAGAATACATGTTTTTTTTCTTTTGGCTTTTTTTTTTCCCCCTCCCTTCTGTGGATAGAGAATAAGGGGATTTTGTGATTAAGGAGCCAGGAGATATACAAGAATAAGTAGTAGCAGATGATAAAGAAATTATTTTGTGTCCTGAACAAGACAGGCAGCAGTACTGTAGTGAGAATTTTAGCAAATCAAGGGCATGATCTGGTGTTTAGTTGTAGTGACATAAACTCAGAATCATTCACTTAAAGGGGTTATGCACATATAAACAGTTTGGACTTTCACACCTTATTCTGCATCACCTTGCTTGACCACATACAGTAAAAAGTAGAAGTTAAGGAGACTTTGGTTGTGTGGAATGGAGTTGTAGTTGTTCCCATAAGTTTCCATTATTATGCTCATAAGAGGAAGAGTGAATGCCATTCGCCATGTTCTGGGTGACCCCATCATCTCTCCATCATGCTGCTTGAGGGTTCAGAGAAAGTCTTTCTAGAAAATCCATTTGCAGCCTTCCACCACTGCAGGAGATACTGTAGAAACTTGTCTAGATGGGAAAGCTGGCCATTGAATCTATAAGGGAATAATTATTCTGCCCTAGCTGTGCCAGTAGAACATTATTGAGTGTGTTATGTTAGGAAGAAAAGCAACTCTTTCTGAAATAATTATACTCCATGCCATTCCCACATAGGGAAGTTGTATGAAATACAGGAATGCTTTCTCTGCCTGTGTAATAAAGCCTTGAGCAATTTATTGTGGCCAAGCAGTGAAATACAATTGTCTGGCTAGCTTTGTAATACAAATGTCTGATAGACCTACTGATAACATGGTTGAAGAAAACCAGCACAACAATGAAGCACCAGCTCCCCTGTTGTCTGTGATCACCAGAAACTAATATCTAACAGCTGGCTGCATCTACAAGAGACCTTCTAGTAGATTCCCTTAATGAGGATGTTCAAGAAGACCTGAAAAGTCAGATGAAAAGTACCCCAGCAAAGCTAGGAGCCTTGTGACTTCAACTGGTCATCCACAGTGTGACAGCAGTGAATGGCACAAGGGTTTGCAAGTGGATTATTGCTTGTGAGATGAGAATTGCCATTGGGGTGGTATGTGCTATCTGCCTGCTTGGAGTCTACCTAGTGAGCACCTCTCTCTGGGCAGTTACCTCTGATTAGTTTTAATTGTGTGCATGTAATTACCCTATGGATTTAACTTGACTTGTTCCAACAGATAGGGTGAGGATGGCAGGGCTTTTTGGTGAGTGGTGGGGTGAGGCGGGTGTAGGAGAAGTAGGTAACTGGTAGATCCCTGGGAGCTGGGATCTTCTGCTTTTTCCTGCAGAGAATGGCATTTGTATCCAGGACAGCTGACATTATCTGAAGAAACCTTGGTTTGGAAGCTCCTGCTCCAGGCAGGTTGCAACAGCAGATCCACGGACAGAGTGCATTGGTCAATCTCCAGTGGCAAAATTTTTGACATTGCCAAACAGGAATTCTGCACTCCTAGAAACTGTAGAAAATTCAGAGCACTCATGAGTTACAGCTGAACCCAGTCAAAGAGGTCCATTCTCTTATCTGTTGCCCACTGTTTAAACTAAGCTGAGTCTGCCATCTACATAAAGTTCACACATGCTGAAAATACTTTGATCATATTGGCAGTTGTTTTGCCAGTGGCTTGTCAATGTGCTTCTCTGCAGTGTTTCAGCATTTGTTTTGTTTAGCTGTGGAAACAGAACTCTCTAACTTCTTTGAATGCATTTAAGAAATAGAATTCTCCTTTTTCTCTCCATAAATGAATGTAGGACTGTCTGATACCCTTGCTCTGTGGAAGTGTGTGATTCTACTGCTGCAGAACGAAGATTTGGTAGTAAGGGATGCTGCTGCTGAAGTTATACAAGTGGCACAGTCTGAAAAAAAGAGCAGTGAAGGAACAGGTATGTTAACTTTGCTTTTAAATATTGGATACTTGGGAGGCAAAGGTATTTCTTTTTTCATCACAAACGTCTTGCTAACCGTAAAGTACTCCATACCATGGAAGATAACAGAAAGTTTAACACCCACTATGCTCTCTTATTTTTAAGTTTTTACTGTTCTTGGCATAATTTACATATGGTCACATGGCTATGTAAAAAAACACAACAGCAGTATTCAGCTTTATGGTTCTTGCTGCAATGAGTCAACTACCACATAATTTCACATTTTGAAAGTTCTTTAATACCAGCTTTGGTCTAATATAATGCAGTGGAAGACGCTCTTTGAATCCCAGGTCATTATAAGAGCCTGATCACAGAGAGATAGGAATCTAGGAAACAGTATTCAACTCATTGATTCATTATTAGACCTTGGAATCCATTTAGATCCAGATCAACAAAGACAATTCTCAGCGTACCCACAATATGCTTTTGAGGATGTAGGCCTTTTTGTCTGCTTGCCCTAGTTTACTCAACCCTATTAATTTTAAAATAGCCACAAAACTTGAGTAGGCTTAACTAATTAATGTGCTTCACTCTGAGAGTCTTTGCTGACGCATTCTTCCATGTGTTGAGAGTAAATTAGAATTTGCTACCAAGCTCATCTCTCTCTGGTGGTCCCCAGCGGTCTATGCTACTCAGTAATGCCTGTACCAACTTGTCTGCAGCCAGTTCAAATTAGTCAGCCATCTCCACTTGAGCTTACGCTAGGCTGGAGATAAAGCAACTCTATGGTTTAAAAAAAAAATAAGAAAAGGCAGCAAAATTATATGTTTGCCACTATGGTAGATAGCACTAGCCAGGAATCTGCTCATGTGGCAAGTGTTTTTTTGAGCTGGTGCTGTTCTGGCACAGTGCTGTGGAGTAGAAGATGATGGAAGGAGGGATATGCCATGGACTGCTTTGATCTTTCTGTTAAATCCCACAGCTCTGATTCCAGCACTGTCATCACAGCTCTGGCAATTTATCTAGTTCCAGCTACAGCCCTCTTGAGTGTCGAGAGCTCTGTGTGCCTCAGGTCCCCAACACTGTTCTTTAGGGGGCATCCTCAAGTGTCTCAGGATGGTACTTCCTTTGGAAATAATACAATGCTGCATTGTCTCTCTGGCTTCTTGTATCTTCTCCCTTCTTCCTTGTTGTATTCCAGTGCCAAGGGATATTTCCCTGTAAGTGGATGAGAGCTCTGTCCTACTAATTAATACTAAGGTCACATCAGCGCTTGCTCTTACAATTTACCACTTTGCAAAGGAGAAGTGGCCGTAATTGAGGAAATAACATCATAACTGTTTTTTATTTGCTATGTTCCTAAGTAGGATAGGGGCCCCACTCCCCAAACTTCTGTTAACCCCCTAATTATACTTAGTTGTGCCTTCCTGATTTTTCACTTACACTTCTTGTAATGAAATGACTGTCTTTCCTCTGTGTCTAGAACAGAATGGGATTTGCTTTCTAGCTTTCGGGGGAGCAGGGCAAGGAGTTGTGGTTTTTATTTATAACCAGAATAAAAGAAGCTTACCTTTGTATATTGTTTACTTCCATTTACTCCCTTTCTTTTCATGTGCATATGAGAGTATGAAATATGTTTGGCTCTGTGGTTTAGACATTCCAGAGATCACCAGTGCTCTCTGTCCTGGGAATTTTTAAATTACATTCAAGTATCTACTTATTTTTCTCAGTTTTCATACCATGAAAGTCTGATTTTTCATCACAGCACTGATTTTAAATAATCTAGGCTCATACACTGAAATTTATTAGAAGCCATGAAACAGCTCTCTTTAAACATATTATTTGATAACAAATTGCTGGATGTCTTAAACTGACTGACTTTTCATTTCCATTGTACGATGACAAATAAGTATTGTAGCCCAGCAGTTTTATCATAAGATCAGAAAGATGACTTGAAATCAGAAAGAGGAATGGATATCTAGAAACACATTTTCATACCTTCTGTAATTGTTTCAGTTTTATTTCATTACCATTGCCACTAGCTCACATGGGAGAGCAAAGAAGCTATTAAAATTTCAGCTTCATTTGTGCATCAAAATTTTTTGTGTCCTAATAGCCATTATATTTCCAGAAATACTGCACTGTAGAAATGGGTTATGATGAGTTTCATCTTTTACTGCTGTTAATTTGCCATACAGAGGGTAGGAATGCTGCTCAGAAAATACAAGCGCTGGACTCGCCAGAAATTTCGGCACTAGCGTCTTCATATCCACTCTTCACAAAATTCTCTCTCGCACTATATACAAGGCGTGTAAGGTAGCAATAGGCTGTAGCTGCCTGCAGAAGAACTGTATTGTCAGTTTAGGGAATCAACACTCTATGAGCTTCATTTATATGTGAGATCCAGAGGAATCCGTGGTTTCCTGCCCCTGCCCTTCCTGTACGCTGGCATCTTGTTTTCCTGTGAAAGAATAGAGTATGAAATGTTGTGCACTTGTGTCTAACAGCTGGATCAAGGCTGAATTAGTGTCCTGCTTCAGCAGAGCAAGATGTGAAGTTGGACTGATGTTAACAACAACAAAGTTATTTGCAAAGACTGTTCATAGAGTTGTTATAGCACATTTTTCCTTTACATGCATGTTGCTGAATAACAGTACGTGTAGCAGAATGATAGTGTCAAATAATAGGTATTTTCATGTCATTTATAGATGGTGAAAGTGGAGGCAAATGATCCTGTCTATTATAGTGTGGTTTCACTTCCAGTAACGGTGCCTGTCTTGTGTAATTCTTTGAAATGTTACCGTGAGCTCCTGGAAGAGAATATGAACTTTGTTTCCTGTTATTCCCTCATGGCTTTTAGTGAGGGCAAAACCCCCAGTCTCCTCAGGTAACTAATCCATGCAGCTTTGGATCACTCAAATTATGAAAGCAGTAAGATTACACAGTCTGAAATGCATGGTAACAAATGTGATACAAGAACCCTGTGAAAACTGCAGCCCTCATTTTTGTTTGAAAGGAGAAAAGCTCAAAAGACCAAACACTGATACGCAGCAGGGCTCCTTGCTCTACCTGACTCTTCAACCCCCAAGAAAAACCCTACAAAACCTACTGTTTATTTTTATGGAAGGCAAGGACTTTTATTGTTACCAGTAAATTTCATTTTTTAAAATTTATTTTATTCATACAGAGAAGCTTGTTTTAATTTTGTATTATGTACACAATTAGGAGGGGAAGTTATTGAGGTTGGCTGACGAGAGTCATTTTCTGAGCAGAGCAGGTCAAACAGAATCCTGTCTTACCAGAAAGGAGAAAAGCTTTTGTTTTCCTTGCTAAAAATACCAACTTAGCAAGTAGTTAAGGTTTTCCTAATAACTTGAACAATATAAACCCCATCTGTAAGTCAAGGTATTGTATGTACACTTTGTTGTTGTTTCCTCATGCGTTGAGGTGTAAACCTCTCGGGGATTGTTTTATTCCTTTTAGTATGAGGGAGGGTACAGGAAGTATTGTATTCAGTGTAAAGGTAGAATAGCTGCTTTGAAATCTAATTAAATTAGTGACCCATGGCTGTGTAAAGTCTAGACCTATTCATAGCAGCATTTCTTATACAAGGGGGTTACTCCTCGCATTTAAGTCAGGGAAGTAGGAGGGTTTTTTCTCTGCTGATGATCGCTTTACTGAATATCCTGAAAAATTCAAGCAGTTGCTACAACGAAAACTGTACTTATTCATGTCATTTTCCTCTATGACTATTTTTTTATCTAGAGAAGTATTGCCTGAAGTAAATTTATGAGCTTGTGAGTATTAGAGAAGTTTGAATAAACTATGTTTTTACTATTATAGCTTAGCCAGTGCAATTCTGTAAAATTCTCTATAAAAAATACCTTTAGTCAGCTTAACCTTTATGTTGGTAAATTACCAAATTAACCTTAAAATAAGTTTAAGAGGATTTTTAGTGTCGTCAGCATTAGCACCAATTTAGCTGATTTTTAAAATTGAGCTGAATTAAATTTAGATGAGCAATTAGATTCGTGAACTTGAGTAAATCCTTTGAAAGTGCCTGAATGATTTAGCAGCCTAAATATTCTTCTTGAATATAATTTAGGCCTTCAGGAACCTTCTGCTATGTGTATTGTGAAATAGCAGTTTTGTATAGAGATGAACAAGTTCTCTCATGGACTATGAGCTGTGTGGCTGCAGCAGAACATTGTTCAGCCAAGGGTGGGTAAATGGTCCACTCTGAGCACCGCCATCACTGGGTGCAGTGTAAGCATCTTTGAAAATCAGTCTAATGTTGTTATTTCCCTCAGTTTTTGAGTAATTCTGAGGATGGGATTGTGGCTATAAATTATGTAGTCAGTATTAATCCACTGGCCAAAATTTCAGGTGTATTAATCCTGATCCTTCTGTTCCCATTTCACATGCTTAAGAAATAAGCAATAGATGATACTCCTGTGCTAGGAGTTTATGAACAAAAGGTAATGCAAAGCTCTCTTTTCTTTTCTTTTCTTGATGGTTGTTTCATTCCTGATAGATTCTACTTTTTATCTTCAATGTATTTCAGGTTTATCTTACTGTATCAGACTAAATGCATGGAGGAGCCTTTCAGCAACTTTCATTTTGTTTATTGACTAGAAGGTATAAATGTGTGCAAAGGGATAAGTTAAAATGTGCTGCTTGGGGTGGCGGGAGCGGGGGAGGGGGAGAAAAAATATTTAATTAGATTGAAGAACTAAAACATTTTCAAGGTGACTCCAGAATTCCTTTCTGGACCTTAGAAAGACTTTAGACCTAATCATTTGACTGGGTACAACCTTTCTCTTTGTGAACCATGCTGTCATCTTTGCATGAAGGAAAGCAAAGCAAATGAAGGTTTTGCTTAGACATCTCTTTTTTTTTTCCACACATCATGAGTGTAAAAGTCAAGGTAAATTCAAAATAAACTTCTGAATCTAGAGTGGGTGTGACTATCATGAAAGTGTGCAGAAGGTTTATCTGCATGGGGGTTTATTTGGGAGTGATGGTGTAAATAAGCTTTAGCAGAGGTAGGAAAAGTCAAGGGAAGATCAGACTAGCTATACTAACATTTGAAAGAGTTGAGAAGAAATCCTACTCAGATTTTTTTTTCTTGTTCCTATCCTCTAAAAATCTTCCTTGGTGAACCTAAGGCTGCGCAGAAGGTTTCATACATATATGCCCTAAGAAGATGTAGTAAATCACTTGAGCAAGAGATAAGAGATAAGGCAGTCTGTGTGATGTTAATGCAGCACAATGGTCTGGCAGTCATCATCGACACTACGGGGATATCAGCAAATCATGGGTGACTGGCACGATCCCAAAACTTGTACCCCAAATGTCCTTTACAACTGGCCCATGAAGCATTTCAGGACAAGTGGTTCAGATTTCATCTGCTCCAGTTGCTAGTGAAATAGCTACGAGTAAATGCTGGCCAAACCTAAAATGCTAAAAATACCGTGGACATTGGTTGTGTTTAGCTGCATGATAAAAGCATCCCACATACTGCATGGGAAACAGTAAAGAAAGGTATTTTATTTTATTTGTTGCCTCATCTGCTTGTTGGCATTTGAAACTGTGGTTTTAAACTATTCCTTAAAATAAGTACAAACTTTGGCCGTAGCAAAAGGAGCTTTTCTACCACCTGTTTATTGTTGGGTAAATGCATTAAATAGATTTCCTAAAGCTTTAGTTCATCAGCATGTCAAGTTAACCCCCTGTTTATTTACAAAGCGCTAAGTCCATGCTGTGGGATTGGAGGTGGAAAATAACGGGGGTTTAGAACCTGTGCAGTGTGCAAGTTTTAAGTCACTGTGTCTCTCTCTCTTGATGAAATATAAAGGAGAGATGTTAACAATCTGTTCAGAACTCTCCTTCTCATGTAACTAATGTGTTCATCCTCTTGCCAAACTAGGGGACAGATTCACTACTTTTTGCTCTGCTTCTGTGCTGGCGTAACCTTTGAGTGAGGCAAATAGGAGGACTGTGGTGAATAAAAGAAATGTCAGGTTACTCTGATCCTGGATGAAGATTAATGTGTAGGGTTCAGCTTTTCTCATGCACTAGGTGACTTTCCCTGATGTTCAGGTTAGGCTAATAGGCCTCTGAGGCCCCAGACAGCTCCTTTAGTTGTGGGTCTTAAAACCAGTTCTGCCAGCTGCCTGGCTTTGAGGAATAAGTGGTAATTGCCCAAACATAAACTAGGGAACTGCATGCATGCAAACTGGTTTAAGGATGCATTAACTGGAGTCTGTGGCGGGATTGTAGGTGATAGATTTCCTTTGCTTGATTGAAGTCAGACTTGTGCATTTTCTTCTCTATTCTGAGATTTTAATTTCTTCTGTATTTAAAGGTTTGATGGGAGGGTTGCAAAAAGCACGAAGTCAGAACCTGACTGTAGAAAGAGTTGTGCTGGAACTGCCTGGAGCTCTTCCACTAGCCAGCCTGAGAATGGAGGTTGGCTGGCAGTGCTGTGGATGGGTGGCTACAGCTGCATACAGAAGATTGAACATTTTTCATTCTAGATACGTGACTTGCTATGATACAGCTGCTATGGTGTGGAAAGTTAAGAGCTTCCTACAAATGCGTCAATTTTAGATCCTTCCTAATGCCCTGGGTAGGAAAAAACAGTGAATTGGAAAGAGCATTTAAAACATGCTTATTGCCATCCGTGATTTTCAGTCTGTCTTGAGAGTTGCTTATAATTTTGGAATCTGTTGGTCAGAAAAATCTCCCAGTCAGATCTTGTGATATGCCACGGGTGCTTGGGAGCCGTCCAGGAGTTCTCATAGCGTGGTCTGGGTTACTAATGGAAAGCTGCTAATCATATTAACCAAAATATGTTTATGTTCCTTGTATCGGGGACAAGTGGAAGGAAGGTTAATGAAATTTTTTTCTGGAATCAGCTCAAGGATTTCTTCTGCTTTGTAAGTACTCTTGATAACTGCGTTCTGGTAACTAGATGTACAGCTCGCTAAACAGAACTGGATTTCTAAGCCTGCTATGAAAGAGGATTCTTTTGAGCTGAATGTTAGGGTTTAAATGGGAGGTGGCATTTATCCAAATGGCCTTTAAGCAGTGGAAAGCAGAATAGACATAGACAAGATCCATCCAGGCAGAAGCAAAACAGACTACGGAAAAGTCGTGATACAGTCAAAAGCAGCAAAAAATCACAGCAGAGCAGAGCTGCTCCTCTTGCAGAATGAGATGATTTTCTAGAAGTTGTTTACTTTCAAAAACTTATGCATGCGATCTGTGTGATAGTCTGTGCTATAAGCAATACTTGAGGCCTCAGTGGAGAGGTGTAAAGTAGCGGCAGCGGTTTGTGGTATTATATTCAAACATAGTGTAGGACTTTGTATTCAGAGACACTGTAAGGTGATGACATCTCTTCAGTTACATTAGATAAGGCATGTTGAGGACAGGGGGAAGGTCAAACAGCTGTGTGTGTATTCTGGGAATCCTCTGAAGCGAGCCCAAGCGAGGGAGGCAGCGGGTGCTCTGCTGAGAATTACTAGAACACTCTGCACGGTGAAGAGCACTAGATGTTACTGAAAAGTAGTGTAAACCGTGGAAGGTAACATCCCTGATAACATACTTAAGCTATCTGTAATTATAGGATTGTAAGTAGAGTAGGGTTCACACAGAAAAACAACAGAGTTCTAAAAATGTTGAATGTTGAGCCTTCTGCATAAGGGACCCTGCCTCTGGCTGCATCTTTTTTTCCCTTCTATGCTTTTAATGGTCAATACTGCCTTATGCACACACAGAGAGTAGGATTTATGCAGAGAGACAACTGTGTAATGATGACCATTTAAATCCTGGCAAACTAAATAAGTGGTAAATACCTGTGCTATTTGGTGACTACCTGATGACTGTGATGACCTTATATTTAAGAAGTTTGTTCCAGAAAGCAAAATGACACGTGGTAGAGATTATGAAATACTTACTGTGGCTAGAAGCTGTAATTTGGGGTTTTTTTACATCTGTGGTAATAGTTCTAAGAAGGTAACAATTACGGGTCAGTCGCAAGGATGAAAGAATTGAGGTCTAGGAGTGTAAACGAATTCATCTGGTCTCTCTGCTAGAATAAATTTAGGGCTGTTTCAGGAGCAGATTTGACATCCAGTCTAGTTGTATCATATTTTTATGCTAATAGGTATATTTTGTGTCTTTGTATTAATGTTTCTGTTATACGTGACATTCTAGTTTTATATCCTAAAAATACCTCCTATTGTTATGAAAAGTTTTGGAAGATCTGATTGGGAAGTAATTAGGTCTTCAAAATTGCATTTGTAGTATGATTGCTTCATTGTTTAATGGTGACTCTTGAATAGTGTTTAACTGTTGTCATTAGGTACAGAGGACATCTTCAGTTGGCTGAAAATATGGCTTAAGTATTTCTGTTCAGAAAACTCTTTGGTAATTACCTTTGGGTTCAGGGACCTATCATTGAGTATGTTGACTGCCTTTTTTTTTTTTTTTTTTCTTTCTGATGCCATTGTAGGGAAAGGCTGTCCACAGCTTACCTCCTAAACTTGAAGTCTTTGTGTGTGAGTAAAATAATAATGAAGAAGCACTGAGTTGAAGCCAAAGTGAATTCACACCCTCCTGCAACTTTTTTTATGAAACTTCCTAAGCTTATGAAACCAGATTTTCTGATATATGCTGTTAAAGTGTTGTTCCTGTTAGCTTAAAAAGTGTGTGCCCTTTTGCTATAAGCAAAATATTGCACCACTATTGATCATCTTTTGCTTTTAAAGCATTTTACTTTATTTCTGAGAGATAATGATGGTTTGTTAGTGTTAAAAAAAAAAATCTGTTTCTTTTATGGCATTGCTTTTTACTCCCGATTAATTATAGAAAAAGTAAGCAGGACTCTTAATTATATTAATTGAAAAAGTAGTTTTGCAAACCAGGACAGTAAATTATGCAGTCAGCAAGAGTAAACAAAAACTGAAGGACTGATCATATTCTTCTGAATAGAGCTATTTCGTGCTTTCTCTAAACAAGCTGAAGTGCAGAAGAGCCAATGCTTTGGAGCAAAAGTTCTTTGTTCCACAGGAGTGTGAAAGAATGTCAGGGAAGGCTGGAGGGGAAAAACTGTATTATCCACCCTATGTTGACTAATTTTTACAGCTAGATCGTGAAGAGTTGTAGTAGATTCTTGTTTGTTTGGTTTCTTGTTTATTTTTTGTAGCTTGCATTCTGCATTGCTAATTGTGGGCAGGCTAAGAATTAAGAAGAATGTTCAGCTTTTTAATTGTATTCAGACTTGTGAAATATTATTTTAACAGATTTAGAGACATAATAGAGGTTCTGTCATATATGAAGGTTGCAGGACCTGGCCTGTAGTCTGTGTGACATTTTGCTACTGTATTCAGCTCTTGTTATACCAAGTTTGATATATCTGAGCAGTTTGATGTAAGGGACAGTTATTATAAAAAAAATTTTTTTAATCTAGATTGTATTGAAAAATAACCACGCAACAATAGAAAAGAAATCCTGTTACTTCAAGAAGAGTTGTTTCATGATTGAGAATTGGGAAAAGGGAATAAGGGAGAGAAGAACATTGGAGGAATAAAAGGGAGTTGCATACAAATTAAAAGAAAATAATTTCATTTTATATGGAGCTCAGTTTCTCAGAGCATCCAGCCAGGGGTTAGACTTAGTTATAATTCGGGATATGGAAGTTGGTGGTAACTTTTTGATCATTTGTTACCTGGCCCGGGTGAAAGCTGGAACAAATAGAGTACAATTCTAACTAGGACTGTGCACAAAAAGGTTTTAGTTGCCCATAGTCTGCAACCGTCCCCCTCCTCCTAGGATTACTAAATATGCAGAAACTCGAATGGATATGGACCAACATCTCTGATGTTTTTTGGTATCCCGAATATTAACTTCATGTGCAGAGCAGTTGGGTACTGGATGCTGGAAGTTCTGAAGGGAAAGACTTGGGAGAGCCCTGGGTAGGCACATCCATCCACACATGGCATTCTTTATAAAGGCTGAGATGGAATGCGTGCACAAATCACGTGACAGGCTGGAGAACTTGCTAAAGTTTACAAGTTTTCAATGAATTATTTCCATACCCTCGTTACCTCATAGTCCAAAACGTGCAAAACTTTAAAAGTCTGTCTCAGTACTGTCAACATCTAGTTTGTAAACTGTTCGTATATGAGCTAAATATAGGAATTGTTGATTTAAACATTTATATTATTCCTAGAAAGAATACAAAAATGTCTGCTAAGAAATGTATGTATAGTGCTATGGGAAATAACAAATTTACTTTTGGTAAATATCTTACTTATGGAAGCATGTAGGATACTGATACTTATTTGTAATGTTATTTTGCACCTTGAGGTATTTCACCAAGAATGAGGAGATGATGATACATTTCTGCAAGCAGATTTTTGCACAAAGAATTTAATTTGTGTATGCGTGGGTGGGTGTGAGGTAGAAAACATAAATACCTTTGCAAACTAACCTAAACCACCACCTTGTTTTCATGTAAGTCAGCACTCAGAATTTTTAATGACCAAGATGGTACCTTCCTGTGCGCCATAGTCAAAGCAGCACCCTAGAATGGATGTAGGTTTTGTTGTTTTACTGATTCCCTGTGCCACAGCCTTCCCACTGATTTGCTCTCTTTAATTCCTGGTGTGTTTTTGGCGGGGGTGGGAAGCAGTTATGGGACACAATGGGCTCTTACTTCAAAACCTAAGATGTGTAAAACTCAGCGTCTCTTTTTTTCCTATAATCAGTTCCAAATGAGGTCTTACCAGGGGAACTCGGAACTGGCTTGGTTGAACAAATTGATTTCTCATGCATGAGAAGGTAAAGTTAAACATCACTGGGAAGCCTAGAAATTTAAATTTTGAGAATTAGAGTTTTTATAAAGGTCTTTTGATTTATTAGATTTAGAGCAAGACTGTTGAAATCACCTTGAGGAGCAGAATTATTTATGGCAGCTGCTTACAGTACCAGTGTAATGCCACTTTCGCATGTTTTTAATTTTGTTCCTTCACATGGTCTGTGCTGTGTTAATGATCACCTTGTCATGCTGGCAGTGGAAAACCGTTTTATAAATAATTCCCACTGGTAAGATGAAAGTGTTAACAGAAATACTTTAGTGAAGGTCTTGATTAACTTATACACTTGGCTTGATCACAGTGAAGCTTAAACTTACAATATCTTGTTACCGGGACTAATAAAACCCATTCATTTTTTTCGTGTACTGTGTTAATTACCCTTTTACTTTCCCGCATGGGCAGACACACAGGCTGATTGCATGTCGGTGTTGAACACCACAGTTACACTTTTTGACTTCTCTTTGCTGTACTTACAAGCTCATACCCAAACAAAACCAACCTTTCCTAATTCCAGAATCTGTATATTGTAATACTAGACCTTTAGGACTATAGACTGTTACATTTAGGTGCTCAGTTTAACCTACTTTTGCTATAAACAGCAGAAGATAGATTTTTTTAATTTTTTTTTTTTTTTTAATTTTCTCGTTCTTACTGAAAGCTCACTGCTTAATGTACCGGCGTTGAGAAGCACAACTAAGAATTGAATTCCTAGAATATCTTCCTTCTTTAATTCAAATTCCCCAAATACAAATTATTCCAGTAAATCGCCATATTGCAATATATTATACTAACGTACCATATTCCATCACCACCACCTCTCAGAAACATCAGAAAAATAGGTATGTGCCATGTTCACTGCAGCCTGGTAGTATTAGGATCTAATAAACTCTGTTAGTGAAGGGCCTTTCAGAAAAGATGTTCTCAATATCGATTTCCATCTCCTAAAGCAACTTCCTTGGGGGTTGGATTAGGTGATCTCCAGAGGTCTCTTCCAACCGTAGTGATTCTGTGAAATCGATGTTTGTTGGGTAGATGAGTTTAATTAGTCAAAATCATACTCAGGTAGGAAATAGTCTTTCAGGTTATATACCAAAATACAGGTGATTTGATACTTTGGACCCAGTGACTTCATTCTCCCCTAGTGCAAGGTCAGCAAATACAGTGGGGTGTGAGGAGAACCTGGGGATAAAGGGATCTCAGGGTGAAGTAGTGCTTACATATACAAACTGAATTCTTTTATATTCTGATCTGTAGAAGAAACAGTGGTTTTGTTTCACATTCATAGAGGTAGTAGAGACAATAAAGGCAGCCGTTGCTTTTCAGTTGCCTTCTTTTGCAATGTATTTTGAATTTTACTGTGATCATCTGTGTGCTGCTGCGGGAGGCTGTCACAGAATAAAGGTAAATTCTCCAAATTAGAGGATTTTACTTGAATCTCACAGTTAGTGATGAAGGCTTAACTACTGCTGTCCATGGCAAGGTAGAGTAGAATATGGCCTTTCCTGAAGGAGACTTGTTTGAAACATGCAGATGGAAAATAAGATGTTAAAGACAGAAGGAGTCTTTATATTAAAGACATATGTTACAGTCCAGTCACAATGTGGACTATAACTTCAAATGACATTATTTAATTAAAAGAAAAAAAAGGAACAAAAGTTCCTTGAGCTGTGAAGTGATGGAAGCTTGGGGTTTGGTGTTATGGGTTTTTTGCATGGATGTGTTTCACAGATAAGTGGATTTTTCTCATGTCTGATGACTGAAGTTTCGGCCTTTCACTAGGCATGGCAGCAGTGGTATAGATTTTTTTTTTTTTTTTTTTTGGAACTTGGCAGATTACACAAACGTGTTGCCATCTTCTTTCTCCTGTCTTTCCCCACAACAAGAGTATTTGGAAGATTGCAAGGTCAAGTGTCCACATGTTAGAAAATCCAACTTGAATTCAACCTCGTAGTGGTGCATGTGTGAAGAAGCAAGGATAGATTACACTATCACTGCTTGGGTTTTTTTACAGAAGTTCTTTCATAATTCAGTAGACAGTGCAGATTGGCTGTGGTGACGAATCAGGAACATACAGTATAGGAAACTATCATCTCCAACAGTACTACTACCTCAGTTGCAAGTTGAATGTGTTAAAGTGATAAGATCAGGATCACAAGAAGGGACATGCCAAAGCTATTTAGTTTTGCTCTCGTAATTTGCATTCTGTCCCTGCCTTTCCCAGAGAGCTGTTTTGTGCAGGTAAGCAAGTCATTCCAAGCAGCGTTTGGAAAGGAGGTCACTACTTTGCTAAATACTTAGCTGGATACCTTGCAGGCACGATTTGCTGGAGTTCAGAGCACACACAGCTAAAGCCAGAGGGAAATGCATTTTGAATATTAAAGCATTATGGGGTGCTGACTTCTCAGTGAAACAGGTCTCAGAGATAAAACCAGTCCAGATTTTTTAATCTTCATGACTGTCTACTCTGCCTGCAGAATAGATAGTGCAATTCCTTCTTTCTGTGCACATCACTATAAGTGCAAGTGATTTATGAAGCACTCCATATCACGTTGAATGACTGAGAGTCACAGGTTACTTAGCCATTCTGTCTTCTCTGCCTATTTAGAATATTTTGGAATATTCTGAATAAGAAAGGTCAAAGCCATTTATTCAATGCGTAGAAAATAGAAGGAGAGTTTTCTTCCCTATGGTGGGGAAGTCCCTGGTGTTTCATAGTTCATATCTGCATTACTATGTGAGACACAAATGTTTTAATTTTTGTGGTGTCTGGTGCAAAGAGCACTTATATTCAGCACACTGGGGAGAGCATTCACAGCACTCTCTTAGTTCCTTCTCAGTTGAAGAGGCACAAACCAGTTCCTCAAAGGACTTGAAGGAAATGGAAAAGACAAATGTAAAATCTGTATTAGACAAGTATATTGGTGTCTATGTTAGACTTTCTGTTGAAGAACTCTGGTTACTGACTGAATACTATTTATCAGTCAAAGAGTTCTGTGTATTTGCATTTTATGCAAGACTGAGCAGCTCCTGCTCCTTCTGTAAATTTACTTGGAAGAAGGCCTCAAAGTAATTCATACAAACTATGTTACAATTTACTGATCCACCTGAGTGCCAAGGCCTCTACAATTGTGGTGTGTCTGCTGAAGATGCAGATGAAGTTGCAGGTAGTCACCCCGCAGATATCTGGGAAGGATGCATACCATCCAACTCCCTTGGAGCCGGCTAGAGGATGCCCTGATGACAGCTAGAAGCTTCCTAGCAAATCTTAAGCCAGCTGGTATGCATTTAGACTGTAGCTGTATGGAAATGCAAGAGCCTCAGGTACTTCAGTAAGAGAGATATAAGTAAGTCATGTGATTTCCAAATTGGTGGGGACCTGCCCATGTTAATGGAAGTATCCTGGGTCACTAAAGGTGCAAAATCCAAAAGTCACATAAATGGCAAGAGCTGTGTGAAGGAAAAAGGAGGTGAACAACTCCTTGCGATCTCTTTAATGTGAATATCTTCTTGTGAAGAAACATTGAATCATAGAATCAGATGGGTTGAAAAGGACCTCTGAGATCATCAAGTCCAACCCTTGATCCACTACCACCACAGTTACTAGACTATGGCACTCAGTGCCACATCCAGTCTCTTTTTAAATACCTCCAGGGACGGAGAATCCACAACCTCCCTGGGTAGCCCATTCCAATGCCTGATTCTAGAAATGCCTCAGCCACACTAGAATGATTAAAATCACCAAACCTTTATTTTGATCAAAACTTTATTTTGATCAAAAGTAATGGAGTGAGGAATATGTATGCATCATCTCATTTCTGAGTACTTCCGAAAGAAGGGCCAGAAACCAGTTCATAGAATCACAGAATCAGCCAGGTTGGAAAGGACCTCTGAGATCATCAAGTCCAACCCTTGATCCACTACTGCCATGATTACTAGACCCTGGCACTGAGTGCCACATCCAGTTTCATCTTAAAAACCTCCAAGGATGGAGAATCCACCACCTCCCTGGGCAGTCCATTCCGATGCCTGATTACCCTCTCTGTAAAGATTTCTTCCTAATATTTAACCTAAACCTCCCCTGGCAGAGCTTGAGACCATGCCCTCTTGTCTTACTGATAGTTGCCTGGGAGAAATCTCAAGTGAAATCATTGGTGCATCATCTTCCCAGTGAAAAGAGCAAATGGTTCTCTCATAGAGAGAAAGTGTTCTTGAAAAAAATTTCAGAGATATTTTCCATTTCAGATTGAGACGTGTGGCTGTTTACCTGTTAAACACTTGCAGGAAAACTGCCCCTAAGTTCTCCTTAGATGGCTGTCCTTTGAGTGATCTGTAATCACTGAACTGTTGAATAGGAGGTCCCTGGCAGCATCTGCTTGTCTGTAAGACCATATTTCGAGAGTCAGGCTGACTTCTTTTGCTGTAATGTCAGAAAACTGTGTACAACAGATCATACTACACTGCATCGAAATCAACTTGCAGAAGGCATTGGAAGGCGTTTTGGTCTTGACAGAAAAAATGGAAGAACGTCCTCTTGGTCGTTTGTACTAATTCCTTGTATTGTGAATGTTTTGTGGTCCTGGTAGCTTCTTCAAATTACCGTCTGTTTGCAAACTTAATTATATTTTCATAGCTTTTTGTATCTGTGTACGTATATGTCAGGAAAAAGATAAAAATAATGTGAGCTGTCCTTTACACACAAGTTTCAACCCTTAGAAAGCATCTGAATAAGACAGACAATCTGAACTGTACTGGAAGCTTGTAATGGTGGTTGGGGTTGTTGTTATCAAGCGTTCATATGGTGAGCAATTTCTGTGGGGTTTTGCTCTTTAAGAGTATTCTCTTACATGGTGAGGAAATGGGTTTAGAAAATTGGTTAGTAAAGAAGCTGAGACTGTATCACGAATATTTTGGCATAAATTATTATACAAAATATTTATGGCACTTTCCATAAGAACAGTTCTGTAGCCACTTCATTTTGAATGTCACCCTTTTTTAATAAGTAGTATGAAACAAAGATGAAAAATAAATATAAACCATCTTAAAAACAGTTTCTTCCCATACAACTTCACTTTATCAGAACAGATATGGAGACTGAGGTTCCCAAGCTGCTTTTTTGCTGTTTTGCTCAAAAATACCTTAATTCAATAAGTCACACATACACTTGAATCAGATGTTTTGTCATAAGTTAGCAAGTCTCTACTCAGGTGTGCTCAACAGCTGCAGTTTGCAGGAATCTGCAGCTCTGCCTCATCCCACCTTTTAGAGAGAACTGCTGGAAGAAGGATGAGAAATTTCAATGTAAACTATCAGGAGAAAATGTAGAACAAGATCAAAGCGTGTTGTAACTCAAATGGCTTTGAAAATGAGAAGATTTTTCAGTAATCTAAAGCTACTCTAAATTCTAATAATTCAGAAGTGAAGAGTTTGCTTAGCAGTTGTCATCAGCTGAGTCGGGCATGCATCTAGAACAAAGGTTATAGCACCAAAAAGGTGTTGTATCAGTACTTGTGTAGAAATACATGGCATTTTTATGCCTGTATTTGTGTCTTGCAAAAATTCCACCAATATACACTTAGTAATTCGGATCAATTGGTTTAATTAAAGAAAAAGGAGAGAGAACTTTTGCATTGAGACTCATAACGGCCTTAGCAAGATTTATTGGTGTATGGTAGTTGTTAAAATCAGTGACTTTTGCAGGGAGGACTTTAAATTACTTCTTTTTGAAGAATTACATTATATAAAAATGTGTAAGCACTGTGATTTTTTTACTTTGTATTCCCAAATCTATGTCAACACCTTACAAGTTGTTCTCAGCCCACTTAGACAAGGTTAGATCATCACATGGATGAAAGAACTGTTTGCTTTCTAGAATACAATGCCACTAATTAAAGTTGAAAGTGAATGGACTGAATTAGAATCAGCTCATCCATCAAAGACTGGCTACTGATTATTTACTGACAGTGCTTCATTTAGCTCTATTAATTACTCAGTGGCACTGTTATGTAAAGGTCACGCTTGAAAAATTAAGAAAGAATACATGGAAAATTATTGTATGTGCTCAGTGCTGGAGTCTGGAAATGGTAAATGTTAAATGGAGTGTTCATGTGAATAATCTATTAAATGTGTTTTTCTTATCAGCGTTTTAATTGCAAGTGAGTAAACAGGACAGCAGCTTACAGATCTTGATAGGCTTCTTATGCAAGCTGTGATGGTCATGGCTATGACTCCATAGCAATAAAGGAAAGCGTGCCTTTCTGTTACTGCTTTTAAAATAGCTTGGTGGGGCTTTTTTGAGTTTTCTGCCCAAATTATACTGGTTTACAGGTATTGAAGGGAGAAGAATTTTCTGCAGTTTTCTGTATTGATTGCCCACCCCTTCCTTATTCCTTTATCCTTTAAATAACAAACCTTTTACCATCATTCCCCAGATGTTATTCTGAAATTCCAGCTATGATGCAGAGGTAGGTGTGTCCCCTGTGTTCCTACAGCAGAGCTGTAATATACATCTCATTCACATTCGGTAACCTTCATCAGAGCTAAGCAAAAAGTTCTGTATAGTTGGAACATGCCAATAACAAGAGTATTTAGTTTTAGTGATACTGGTTTTGAAACTGTATTTATCTTTTTTTTTTTCCCAATAAATAGATAATTTCAGTTAAAAAACTTACATTCTCATTGACAGTGTTTTAAACAATTAGCTGAATAGTATTTTTACCTTTTCAAAAGGAAAAGCATGAGTGGCTTTAGGCAGGGTGTATTGCTGTTTAAATTGGAACATGGCTTTGGGGGGGAGGTTCTGCAAAAGCAGTAATGTAAGTGGTAAAGTCCAAATGCTCATTTCCTCTGACAGATCTGTGAGCTGTGGTTGTTTTGTAATAAAACTCTTTGTGTACAGAAGGCATGGCTCACATGGGAAAAGCTGATGTATTCATATTTTAAAAAGGAAGAAAAAATGTAGTTTCTGAGTTGAAAGTATTGTTCAGTTCACATGCCATAAAAGGGCTTGAAAAGATGATATGTGTGTGCTTTTTTGCTCAAGAAGGAACTTTAGTTTTCTGCTCAGTCCTGAGCTGTAAGTTTCCATCATAATCAGACGTGTTATTAACTCAGATCTGTTTATAATCAAAGTCAAAGCTGAGAGCAGCATCACTGCCACTCTACTCAGAGACTGCAACTATTAAGAAATTAGTTTTGATTAGTTTGTTTTGTAATGGTGTTGTGTTTTGACATAGTGTTGGGTGATGTCAGGAAGGGCCTCTTTTTAAAGTCATCCTGAAAAAGCAGGGCTATAAAACAGACTGAGGCAGGGAAATGGAAAACAGATGAAGCAGTTGTACGTCATCTAGGGAATGATATTTCTCGAGAGGATAGAAATGATCTAATCGCCTTTGATTTTATGAAACACCATGAAAAGGAATCTTGCTTATATTAGATTCTACATAAATGGTCATTTTAAAAAGTGGAAAGTTTGATGTTTGTAACTTGGATTGACACAGTGCAATTGCAAGAACCATCTGCCAACTATCCAGATACAACAGTCACCATTCCTCTTTCTCTCTTTTTTTTTGTTTTGTTTTGTTGGGATTTTTTGTTTTGTTTTGGTTTTGGTTTGTTTTGTTTTACTTCTCAGTTTTCCTCTTGTAATCTTAGCGCCCAGAAAGGTGATAGAACTCTTAACATTATTTATGGAGACTGAGTGGGTATGAACACCCCTTTGCTTTCTATGTACTTCTACTGCTTTTCTTCTGCCCTGTTGTTTTTCTGGTGGCAAGACACCTATGTGTTGACTTGCAGTGGAGTTGCACTATTCCTGTGTATCTCAAGGTAGAACGTATAAGCAGGTTATGTCAACATAAGAAATGCAGTTTCTAAGTTATTTTAACTTGGACCAATGGGATTTTATTTCTTTTTTTAAAAATTTTGTTAAGTCTAGGCATACATAAGCACAGTATTTTAAGTAAAAAATATATCTGTGGCACTGTCTCTCAGATCTCTTATATTTGACATGTTGAGAATAGGGGCAGATATGATTATTACTGAACACCAAAAAGAAGAAAATCTTTAATACAACAAAAAAGTGATTAGTGATTAGGTGAAATTTTCCATTTGCAAATCTAATATTACAGATATTAGTGACTGTGATGCTGAATCTGCTGTCATATGGATGGGAACCTCATGTCTTGCTTGATACTCAGGATCTTGTTACGGTGATGTATCAGAAAACATGAGAGAAATCCCCAGTTTTGTCAAGAGCGGTCTTTGTTGCTTTAAATGTCCATGCTTGCCTTTTGAGGCAAGAATACCTACCTCATTTTACCAGGGTGTTATGAGGTACAATATTGATTGTGATGTATTAATATTTATAGCTAGGTAGGCAGCACTTTGTGCAAGAAAGTAAAAAATATTTTGCCAGTTCAGATGGTAAACAGTCTGCCTAAAATACTTTCTGTAGTTTCAGTGGAAGAACTTACCCTATATATTTTCCTTGAAAACATCCTTGCTGTTGGTACACTGAGGCTTTCCCTCAGGGCTGTTACACTAAGCTGCCTTGCAGTTTTACTTCTCTTTATGTTTGTTCTGAACACAGTATGCCTTTACAAAAATTGCATTACTCTTCAAACTAGAATGAACTTTAGTTAACAATTCCCAGTACAAAACTGATTACAAAATGCTTTGTTAGGCCAGGAATATGTTCTGTTTTTCTGTTTTGCCTATACTTTATCATGGTTGTCCTTAAAATCTGTGTATGTGCTCTTAATACATCTTTTCAGTTCCCCATAATATCACCGAGGTTTTAACAGAGAACAATTGTATAGTTGCAGGACACGTAATAGGCTACTAGAAGAAATATTTACATCTGGCATGATCAAAGCTTTTGGAGTACATGAATGTGTATGTGGGAGGTCTAATTTTTAAGTGGGTGGATTCACAAAGACTAAAACACTGCAGTACTTAACCCTTTTCCCTTTATGAAAATATTCCTCAAAATTAAACAAGCATGTAGTACCTGATTCTTATCTTTATTTTTCATTTCAATGAGCAGTATTAATTCTTCTGCTTGTAACTACTTGTTTTAAGTCGTAGAGAATTTTTTGTATTTCAGCCCCTGTAGTTGCCTATAAAGGAAGATGGTTATCTTGGTCGTGATGTTTTTGCACATTGGATCATATGCACATTTCAGAATTTTAAAGAATTATATTTTTAACACAGTTTTGATAGTCTGTAGAACTGTTGTGGAAGGAGCTCTACTGTATTTTCAGTGTTTGGCAATAGTGACATCTCCGGGTTCGATTTCTGCTGGTTTAGTTCCTGTGTCAATAATCAGCTGTGGCTGCTTCTGTAAATCTGTCATTTGAATTTTTTTTTTTTTTTATTCAATTACTTTAAATAGATAGTTACATTATGAAATTCTATTAATACTCATTCATTTAAATAATCTCTGTTAGCATTGTGTTTGTAAGGCTCTGATGGGGAAGTTTGGGATGAGAGCTGACCTGGGCTAACAGCTTGCTGAACGGGGAGGTCTCGCTCTCCCTTTGGCTTCTTTCCTTCCCTGTGCTGTCCTGTGATCTTCCCTCCCCCAGCCCCCAGCTATACCAATTCTGACTACAGGGCAACCAGCTCAGCCTGCCAGCCAAGCAGGAGAACCCACACGCCAAGTTGCGTGCCAAATGCCTATTCGGCTCTTCTGAGCTTTAATTTACCCAGTGATCAGCAGAGTGCCTGAGCTGGCTACCAGGTAAGCATCGGGGGCCTATGGCCTGAGGGGGCTGAGCTGAACGGAGAGCCACCTGCCCTTTTTGCCCCTGGTGAACTTCCATCTTGCTCAGACCACTCTCTGAAGTCATACCGTGAGTCACGAACACAGCATCGTGTGTAGTATGTGGTTTCTTGAAAATCAGCCCTGCTTTTGCAGGCAAATGAGGATGTGAGGAGCAGTTCTTGTAAGCATTTAAAACGTCAGTGAAGACACATACATTTATTTTTAGAAGAGACACACCTTTTTGGGTATCTTGAAAGATTCTGTATTTGTTTACAGCATCCATAGCTGTTACTTTTAGAGCTGGGGGTCATCAAAGCAATAGAACATTCTCCCCTGTGAAAGTGTTTTTTACCTCTTAAATCCTGGGTACACATATACATAACTTTTCTTACTGTTATTCATTTGTATTACTTCGGCACTCCAAGGTACGCTACATCTCTTTTGTTGCCTTTGTGGCATTGGTAGTCCACAAATCTGATCTTGAACTATTCTAGCATCAGATTTGAGTGAACTGTTTTGTCAGTATGTTCTGTAAGTAATAGCAGCTGAGAAAGCAGTTCAGAAACTCTGGAGCCATTCCTGACACTCTGCAGTAGTGGTATGGGGTGGGCAGGTACAAGTGAAAATTCTTCATCTGCCAGACTTGGATCTGTTGTTGAGTTTGTGTCAACACCTGAAGTACCAGGACGCTGCTGTGCTGACTTCTGTAGCACAAAGCCAAGGTACGCAGGCTCTTACCCAAATTTTTGAACCCTAAGTTTTAGCATTATCAAAATGATGTTGCTTTGTTTTTTTCCGGTTTCAGTGTCAGAACTGACACATGAGTTTGGTTGATCAGGTAAATCGTGTCTGCAGTTCACAGAAGGGTGGTTGACATCTTTTGGGTCACTACTGCGTTCAGTGTTCATGTTTTTCCTGTGTGCTACGCTGCCTTTACGTGTTTTTCCTGTATTTTTTTATCTTTTCTTCTTTGAAGAAAGAAACCAAAACAGCAACAACAACAAAAGACTTGCCGTTTCCTCTGTCGCAACTTGTAGGATTCTCTACGAGACTGCCATACTCTGTGACCACAAAGCTGCCTTTTCTTCTGTGTCATGCTGTTGAAAAACTGCTAGCAAGCAAGTTCAGTCTAAGCAGGACCTCAGCATTACTTGTTTTGCTACCTCTTGGTAGTTTTCAGCACGTTCACGTAATAACAGAATTAGAGGCCCAAGTCTATTTCGTGGTGCATTTCTCAGTAGTCCAGCATTCTCCTGTTTCACTTAAGGAGTCCAAACCTTAAAAAGGAAGAGAAGGCCCCAGAAAATAGCAGTTGTATCTATAGTCGGTCCTCCAAAGAAATGGTGAGCTCAGCAGTGGGAAATATCATGTTTGGCTGTTAGCTCCCAGTATCCCTGGGATATATTCAAATATAAAGTGACACAAGCAAGAGATCTTATATAAATACTGACAATTGCAGGCATTCAGGAATCATCCATAAAACTCTGAAGGATCATCAGAACTCAAAAGAGCTGTGTTTAAAGTGTTGCATTTTGTAAGCATTCATAACCAAGATATTTGCTTCAGGCTCAGAACACCAGACTCCATTTTAATCTCTGTTCTTCCAGCTCTGAGGATGGCCAGGATTTCTGATGTCCCTATTGCACTCGAATTAAACTGTTTTCCACCTGACTCTAAGCAAATCAAAACAGAGAGAACAATCACTGTGCCCATTCTTTGGACTATCAGACTCATACCAAACAGGGCAGAGCAATAGAGAAAGCAAGGGTTTTTTAAAAACAAAACAAACAAACAAACAAAAAAACCCCAAACAAATTCCTGGAAGGAAATATCAGCAAAAATAATACCTAAAAAAATCCATTACCTGTAAGAGATATTGTACTGCACCATTGCAAGCTCTCTCTCATGGACAAGGCTCAGGGATATCCTGATACAGTGATAATTCCTGACATGATGCAAGCAGATTTGAACATTTGATTTTACTGTCTAGCAGAGACAAACCGTGTATGTAACATTATTAGTGTCACGAAGAGATTGACTGCCTGCCTTCCTGTTGCTTGTTCAAGGAGATTTCCATTTACCCTCATCTAACTCCAGGATAAAGAAGGGACCATCTGTTCTTTCTCCTTCATTCCCTTCCTTATTATGGTCCTTTGTCCTCATGGTCTCAAATACTAATTCATCCTCCCCAATGTCCTCAGTACATTGCCTGGTCTGTCAAATAACACATACCCATCTTTCCATCAGTCTGTTTTGCCCTTAGATGTTTCCTGCATTCATTGGCACGCGTATTTGCCCAGTCCTGGTGTTTTACTGTGAGTTTCTTGTCTGTGCCAACGTAGTCCAGAAAACCTGCAGCTGGCCTGAGGCCTCGGGAAGGGTTACAGAACAGAGGTCTGTGCTGCAGCTCTGAATGTGGGTTGTGAGGGACAAGTCTCAGCTGCACTGCTGTTCCTCTTTTATGTCAGTAGTTGTTTTGCTTCATGAGAAATGCTTCAGTACAGAAAGACACAAAAAGTAAGGTCTGCTTTCCATGTCTATATGGGTTTTTACCAAATAGTTCTGACTCTGCTATCTTGTCTGCTTGCAAATTACATCCTTCAAGAATGGCATGCCCTTATGATACCATTATTTAGAAGACAGACCATTCACAGGGAACATTTTTTCATTTGCTGGTGACTATGGACAAGGATGAATTTTGCCCAAATCCTTTTTACAGTAATAGGGATTTTACGGGGACTTGTTTATTAGCTCTTCCTCTTCTAGTCCTCTTCCCTCATCCCCTTAAAAAAAAAAAAAAAAAAAAAAAGCATTAATGTTACGAGTGGTGAAACTCCTACCTGTGAACACAGTTGTTGGAGGTCTCCTGCAAATGGGACTTCTGGCATTTTTATATCCTCTGTTATTGAGGGCAGCTTTAGGACCCACACAGTTAAAAAAGCATCTGCCCAAATGAGAGCAGTGAGGAAGTTTAGGGAAGAAATACACTGTGGATGATGGCTTTGTGTACAGTTCTGGCATGATGCCAAAAACAGTATAAATATAGCTCTGTGATGATATTGTAAACAGTGTCTGCCTTTCCCTTCTCAAACGTCTTTTCTATGCCTGTCTTTGTTCCTGATCTCTCTTACATGTGTGTGTATATATGTCTATCTTATATATAAAGAGATTGCACACCAAATAATTATTCATTTTATATCCCAGCCCTTTAAAAACATATCATGTGTTATAGGTTTTGAGTTCCAGTGAAAACATCAAATCAGATCTAAGGCATAGCTGTAGTTTTGCAAAAATAGTCACCATGTAATAGGATCAGGACTGTCTCTTGAGACATTTGTAACAGACACATTTTATATTTAAAACCAAATTAATAAATGTCACTACATGGGGAGGGAAAAAAATTAAGCATCAGCATTTTCAATTGCTCCATGTATTATTTTGGAATTGAGGAAAGGCCCCAAGTGGCACAGAAGTAAACATTCATCTAACTTAGTGCAGTATAATTCATCATTCTACATGTGTTTGTGTAAATTCAGCATCTGTTTTCAAGAAATCATTTTTTGTGCTGATTTTATTTGAAAATGTTTGTGGTCTTGCTCTGTATTCTTACACATATTTTCTCCCAACAGAGTTTGCACTTAGGATAGTGAATGCTCCAATGGCCTTAGATTTAGCATTTGGCATAGTGTGTGAGCTGCTGCAGCGGTGGGGGGAGATCCATGCTGGTGTGCTGATCTTGCTGGAATGGCTGCTGGGAGACAGCGACCTGCAAAGAGATTCGGAGACTTCAGCCCTGGTAATTTTAACAACCAGTTGCTATACCGTGTTGGAAGCACTGCATTTCTGCAGTCGTGTGGTAGGAATGGATTGAAATATCTCATTTGATGAAGTCTGATGATCACTACTGCAGTATTAACTGATTTACAATTAAAAAAAAAAAAAACGCACATGGATAATATGTAGAATAAAAATAGAGTTTGATACCTGTTTCCTGGCAATATCAGCATAAAATTAAAGAGGTCAATAAGCAGGCCTTGAAATAAACAAAGAGTTACTTCAAAAGTCATTGTTGACTGAAATATTTTGAGGCTGAAATGTAATTACATTCAGTCTTGTTGCAGATGATGGCTTGCCTTGAATTTAAACTGCTGCTGTGGGTGCCAGGCACATTTGGTGCTCAAGAAAAGTGCTCTCCCAACTGCTGGCTTTTCCAGAGATGGCATTTAAATATTTGGTAACTTTATGCCATCTCACATATGATTGGTTCTGCACAGCACATGAAATGGCCTTGCTTTCATCAGTTACTGTCTTCAGAAAGATTATTTCTGTAAAGAAAAACTCTGCCATGCTGGTTCTGCAAAGCCTAATACCATATAATACGTTGTGCTCTTTTTGTCTTGAAAAGACTGTAAAAATCAAAATAATTCTGGAAGGTAAACCGGAAGGAGCAGGAGCAGCTACATCTTTGAGAAGTTTCTTGACAATTGATATGACCCACGAAATGTATTATGAATCGTTCCTTAAGCCCATGGTTTAGGTATGCCTTTCTAAGTTTCACTGACTGATACAATTTTCCTTTTTCATTTAATCCACTCAAAAAGCACCATGATATAGCAAATTACCATACTGGTTACAGAGAGGTCTCTGTGAAATATAAGACTGTTTCAAGCACATGTTAAGGATTAGGACTACTATTTACTTCCACTGTTTCCCAAGACTTGTACCATAACTGCCTGATTTTTGAAGGTAAAATTTCTTTGACAATGTAGTTCCAAAACCTTTAAAAAATGCATGTGAATTTCTACCTTTTTTTTAATACAAAGAACTGATTCTGTGACACCTTCTGTTTCTGTATATATCCTTTTTTGTATCTTTTATGATTTTCTCATTATTATGAAACTACAAGTCATTTCCTAATCATGGTTGTTTTTCTTTTTGTTAAGGAAGAAGATGATTATCTGTTTGATAAAGGAGAAGTGAATTTTTGGGCAGAGAAGTTGACTCATGTTAGACAACTGAGTAAGCACCTTTTACAGCTCATATCAGTGACTCATCTAACGTTACCACATCATGGAGAACTGAAGCAACTATCGATAACAGCACTGGACCAAGCCCAGCTCATTGAACAGCACCTTCGAGCACTGCCTCCAGCTCCAGAATTTTCCAGAACTGCAGAATTCACAAGATTGGCTATTCAAAATGAGAGAATATTTCTCTGTCTTAAAATACTGAATCTGCTGAAGTCTGATGATACTTGCAAAAATGAAAATCTGGAGAAGTATGTTACTAAAAGTTCATCCTCAGGGAGCATGCACACGTTCTCTCAGGGAGACTGAATTCCAGCAATGTTCAAGGAATCAGGATGACTCCAGTAAACCTGCAACAAACTATTCAGTATTCAGGCTAAAACTACATTTTTATATATGACTCCATGGATAATTTTTTTTTATCAGACATGCTGTGGGAGACTGTTCCTTTTAAATGCATTTGCTAATTTCATTCAGCTGAGCATTGTTTATTACAGCCAATGTAGGAAGTAAAGCAGGTAAACCTAGTATTTTCCATTCAGCCAGGTGCAGGCCACCTGTATGCATTTTATCCCATATTTTACCTCCTGTATCTGAGTACCAAGGAAAAGTGTATTGTTTCGGTCTCCTTACAAAATGTAGCATGTTAATTACTAAATTAATATGCTATTTTTATTTTTAAGTGTTTCTAAAGGAAAAGGAACAAACTGTTCCTCTTGTCCGTGACAATTTTTAGAGTATATTTTAAATGTTACTGTATTTTCCTCTGGAGGAAGGCAAGGATTTTCACTTTGGTAGTAACCTTGTTTTCCACATGGAAACAGCATTACTTAGACTTCTGCACGCCTCTTTTTTCCTTTAAATCAAATAACTGTGTTCATAAAATGGTTCTAAAATGAAGACCGCTGTGTTCAAAACGAAGCAGCTGTTCCATTGCGAACAAAACAGTTTCATCTTTACTTTAAAACACCTTGCTCTGCAAGCAGGCCTGGAAAGTAAGGTCCTGCTGAGTAGTGTGGGGCCCCTCTGAAGCTACCATAGGGGTTTCCGTGCTCCAGCCCTTGCTTTTGAGAGATGCTCTCACTGGCACTCGGGTAGGGCGGCTGTGGGGACTGTTCTGAGTGCTTTACGGTGATCCTGTGCCTGAACTACAAAAATGCTTGTTTGTGCGTTGAAATGTGTTTTTCTGGGAACTGACATTGGGTTTCAGTATGAAAACGAGACATCGAAAGTAAATATTGCCGTGAAAAGGTTGTTACCTTCCTGCAGCCAAGGGCTGTGACTGGCTGGGCACGGCCGGGCTCCCCCCACAACATGGATGTGCGCCCCTGCACGCCGTTACTTCGGTCTCCTCGGAAGAAGATCCATGTCCAGTGAAGGACTGTGTGCTTTCAGCCTCCTCAGCTAACCGTGTGTGAGCAGGGTTGGCCCGTCAGTGCCGGTGACCGGCAGGTAAGGGGTGAGCGTTGCGGCTCTCGGCCCGCAGGTGGCGCCGCGGCACCGCCGTACGCGGGATGGGCCGGGCCCTTCCCGAGAGCCGGGCAGGGCTCAGCCGGGCAGGGCCGGGCCGGGCTCAGCCTGGGGAGGCAAGGCTTGGGACCGCGCCGCTCGCAGAGGCTGCGTGCCGCAGTGCCCGACAGCCGATTGCTGCCCTCCTCTTGAGTTCAAACAGAATCTGCTGTAAATCGAGAGGATCTGCTGAGTTGGGTCTAGTGGACATCTGAACGCTGCACAAAACAAAGTCAGTACCGGAAAAAAAAAAAAAAAAGATAACAAATTAAGGAGTGTCTGTAAGTTTCCAGGATTCGGGGTTACTTATATAAGTAATTTACGATGAAACTTGAGGCTTCAATAGGCAAAAAGGAAATGCTGGAATCTGACATGTTTTACAGAATGCCCGCTACCCAACTTAATGAGCCACAGTGCAGCTTAGGCTAAAAATTAATTTGTTTGCATCTGGTTTGAGCTCCCAGGGAAAGGAACAGCCCAGATCACGTCTGGAAGCCACTCTTTAAAAATAGTCAATTTGGACAATTAATTAACAGCTGCTGGTTTTGTCACATCTTACCATCATTTTTGAACTAGTGTGGCAACAGCGTTTAGTAATAAGAGACATAAAATCCAACTTTTTATGTATCATTTGTATAACCTTGCTCATGTCACTGGGAGCATGAGACTATCTAGTGACACTGGCTTTTTAATTTTTTTTAATGGGGTAGAATTTAAAACGCATATACACATATATTTAATACTGGCAAATGGGTAAATGCAGAGAGGTGACAGTATAGTAGTAGACCCGGAGTGACCATAAAACTTAAGTAATTCAATGAAGCCTTGAGGACTTGGTTAATCAGTAACCAAACAGCTCGAAAACTCGGTCTTCCTTATCGTGGTGTTAAGATGCAACTGGAACCTCTGTCATTCCGCCTCAGTTTATAGAGAGCAAATAAGAATTATATCAGCGCACCTACATTTCACCACACGGTGCTGGTGGCTTGTGTTACTGTGTAACTACTCAGAGAAGAACCTTTAAACCCTGTGCAGCAATTGCGGGAGAGGGTTAGCAAAGCCTGATGCCTGAGCGCTTATCGGCCGTGTGTTTGATCAAAGTCAGTTTATCAAAGTATTCCTCCCAATGGCGATGACACATTGATCCGTGCATGACTGTCACCGTAAACTGCAGTCTCGGTTGGCTGGCGGGCAGGATCTGCTCCGAGGTCGTTTCCCTGGCAGAGATGTGTGGGAGGGTCAGCGTGCAGGCAACTCCGACCGGCCCGGGAGGAGGTTATGGGAAGGAATGCACATTATCCCGCGCGTCTGCGGCATTGCCTCGTTGCAGCGGCTCCCCGGGTGCGGGGCAGCGCCTGTTGCCGGGTCGGGAGCCGTCGCCTCCCGGCAGGGCGGGAGGAGGGGAAGAGGCAGCAATGTGGGATCTGTCCCGGGACCCTTGGGCGGAGGAGCCGCTGCCGCCGGGCCCGGCGGCCGCTAGAGGGCGCCAGGAGCCCGCGAGCCTCCCGGGCAGCGGGAGGGGCCGGGAATGGGGCCGGAGGCCGGGAACGGGGCCGGCCGAACTGCGTCCAGCAGCACCCGCCGAGAGAGGGACGGGCCCCAGTAAACGGCCGGGACACAGGAAGGAGCGAGGTTTGGGCTTTCCGCCCCCCCAGCTCCTCGTCTTTCCCCGGGGATTTTTCGATCTTGGCGGCCGGGCCCGTCCCGCCGCGGGTGACGGCTCGCGGGCGGTGCCCGTGTCCGGGCGGCCAGGGGGCGCCCCCCGGGTCCCTCCTGCGGCCCCCCCTTCGCAGCCGCGTGGGAGGAGGAGGAGGAAGGAGGCGGAGGGGAGGAAGCAAACGGGCGCGGGAGCCGCGTGGCGGGGGGGGGGGGGGGGGGGGGGGGGGGGAAAGGGGGGGGGGGGGGGGGGGGGGGGGGGGGGGGGGGGGGGCGTCGAGTCTGAAACCCCGCAGCGAGGGGCTCTGATGACACCCCCCTCCCCTTCCCCACCCCGCCGAAGTTTCTTTGCTTTGCAAATGTGTTTTCACAGCGCCGCGCTCTTGCTGACGTGGTCAGGTTTGCACCCTTGGATGTCGCAGGCCTGACATTCCGGCTCGGAAGCTACAGACGATCAAACACTTGTGCTGGCTTTAGCAGCCATAAAACTTTACACGCTCGCTCGTCTGTGTTCTGCTTCCCATTTGTCCTGGGGCCGAGCAAACGCGGGAGGGGACGGGGGTAATGCGAAGGTGCCTCCGCACCCGCCTTTCACAAAGTCGTGTTTGCGCAGCCTTATCGGCGCGGGGGGGGCGGGGGGTGTTTTGCACGGCGGCTCCCGGCCCGCCTTGGACGGGGGCCGGGCCCGTCCCGGGAGGGTGCCCCGTCCCTGGAGGGAGCCCCGCCGCGGGCACCGGCCACTGCCTCCGCCCGCGAGGGGCACGGGGGGCCGGGGGGGAAGGGGGGGGGAGGTGCGGCGGGTCACAGGACCTTGGCGGGGGGTGAGAAGTGAAGGGGGCGAGCGTGGGAGGGAGACGGGGGAGGGGTGCGCGACGCGGGAGGAGGAGGGAAAAGCACAGAGGCGTTGGGTGGGGGTCGTGGATCAGCCCGGCCGGCGGCGGGGTTAACGCCGCCTCGCACCCGCGCCTACCAGCCAACCTGTCCTAGACTCCAAACAGAAAGAAAAACAAAAAATAAGCACCAAAGTCGAGCTCCCCGAAAAGAAGGGAGAAGCGGCGGGGCGGGCCGCCCGTGCCCAGCCCCGTCCCGCCGGCCGCATCGGGGCAGCGCGGACCCGACCTTTGTTTCAAACCAATTACGTGGCATAAGTTTGTTCTCGGCGGGGCGGGGGGAAGAAGTGACCCCGGCGCTGCCGCGCCCCTCCCGCGGCACCGCGCACCCTCCGCTCCGCGGCAGCCGCCGTCACCCGCCCGCCGACGCGGCCGCTGAGCGCGGGCGGCTCCGGGACGATGGTGGGGGCCGCAGCAACGCGAGGGCGTCGGGGTCTTTGGAGAGGGATGCAGCGAGGGGCGATGCGCGGGGACCAAGCCCGCAGGGCGCGGTGAGCGCTGCCTCGGCTGTTTCCTCGCTGCTCCTGCCCCGTCCTACCCGTGCTGCCGCCACAGCAGGCACACCCGGCTCGGGGTACCGGGGGTTGACTGCGGGGCACTCCTTGACTGGGCCAGCCTGCCCAGCCGCCGCTGCCTGCGCCCTCTGCCAAACTCGGGACGGCCTGGCCGGCGGGTTGGGGCGGGGCGGGCCCAGCGGGCGGCGCGGGGCGGGCAGAGCGGGGCACCGCCCCCGCGGGCCGCGGGCAGTCGCGTTTATATGGGGGCGGCGCGGGGCGCCGCGGAGTTCCCGCAGTTCGCCCGCTGCTGTGCAGCCGCCGTCGCCGCCTCGGCCCGGCACCCGCCGTCCCGCCGGGAAGGAGTCGGGACCGTTTCGGATCTCAAGCAGACGGCCCCCTCCTATCTAGTCGTGGCTTTTCCAAACCCTCCGAGGACAGCGGGATCTTTCGGTCCTTCCTGTATTTCCGACCATTACAGGATCTAGAAATGTCGACGACACTTTTATCTGCCTTCTACGACATTGACTTCTTGTGCAAGGTAGGGAAGAGCGTTCTTACCCGGGCGGGAGCTGGGCTGGCGATACTTCGGGGTGCGGGGCGACTCTCCGGGCTGCTGGGGTTGGGGCACCGCGGCGGGGTGGGAGAGCGGGCCGGGCTCTGCGGGCGGGTCGCGGTCTGACAGCCGGTCGGGGGCCTGGCGCAAGGCTGCGAGCCCCGGAATGCCGCCCCGTGGCCTCCCGGCGGCCGCGTTCGGGGCGGGCTGATCCTGCAGCCGCGGGGCTGCCAGGCCGCCCCGCTGCGCCTGCCCGCGTGTTGCGCTGCCCGGAGAAACTTTTGAAAAAAGTTGCAGATGCAGCAGAGCTGGCGCAGGAGCTTCTCCCCGGCCCTGCCCTGCCCTGCCCCACCGGCGCTGGCAGCGGACGCGCTTTGCGAGCCGGTCGGGCGGCGCGACCCCCACCCCGACCGCCGCGGCGCGCCCTGCGGGGCGGCGTGGGGAGCCGCGGCGGTGGGCAGGCGGTCACCCGCAACACTCTCTTTCTCCCGCTGTCTCCCCCACCCCCTCCCCTCTCCCCGCCCCGGCAGACGGAGAAGTCCCTGACCAACCTCAGCAGCATGCTGGATAAGAAAGCCGTGGGGACCCCGGTGACCCCTCCCAGCTCCAGCTTCGCGCCGGGCTTCCTGCGGCGACACTCAACCAGCAACCTGACGGCGCTGGCCGGCGGCTCCAAGTTCCCCAGCCCCACCGGCTCCAGCTCTTCCTCCACCTCCTCGTCCTCTTCCTCCTCCTCCTCCTCGTTCGGCAGCCTGAAGGAGACGGGCACCGGCGGAGGCGGCGGCGGCAGCAGCAGCCCCACGGCCCTGCTCAACAAGGAGAACAAGTTCCGGGACCGCTCCTTCAGCGAGAACGGCGAGCGCAGCCAGCACCTCATGCAGCAGCTCCAGCAGCAGCAGCAGCAGGCGGCCGGCAAAGGGGGCGGCTCCGGGGGCGGCGGGGCCCCCATCAACTCGACGCGCTACAAGACGGAGCTGTGCCGCCCCTTCGAGGAGAGCGGCGCCTGCAAGTACGGCGAGAAGTGCCAGTTCGCCCACGGCTTCCACGAGTTGCGCAGCCTCACCCGCCACCCCAAGTACAAGACCGAGCTCTGCCGCACTTTCCACACCATCGGCTTCTGCCCCTACGGCCCGCGCTGCCACTTCATCCACAACGCCGACGAGCGCCGCCCGGCGCCCGGCGGGGGCACGGCCGCCCCCCCACCCGCCGCCGCCGCGGCCGGGCCGCACCACCATGCGCACCACCCGCCCCCGCACCCCGCCGGCAGCACCGGCGACCTCCGCGCCTTCGCCCCCCGCGACCACCCGCTGGGCGGCGGCGGCGGCTTCGGGCACCCGCGCGGCGGCGGCGAGCGGCCCAAGCTCCACCACAGCCTGAGCTTCTCCGGCTTCTCCGCCCACCACCACCACCACCACCCCCCGCACCCCCACGGCGCCCCCCCGCCGCCGCCGCCTCCCGGCGGCCGCCTGGACGCCGCCCTGCTGGAGAGCCCCGGCGGGTCGCGCACGCCGCCGCCGCCCGCCTCCGCCTCCTACTGCGAGGAGCTGCTCTCGCCGCCGTGCGCCAACAACGCCTTCGCCTTCTCGGGGCAGGAGCTGGGCAGCCTCATCGCCCCCCTCGCCCTGCACACCCAGAACTTCGCCGCTGCCGCCGCCGCGGCCGCCGCTGCCGCCGCCTACTACCGCTGCCAGCAGCAGCCGCCGCCGCCCGGTGGGGGCTGCCCGCCGCCCCCCGCTTCGCCGCCCTTCAGCTTCCAGCCCCTCCGCCGCCTCTCCGAGTCGCCCGTCTTCGACGCGCCGCCCAGCCCGCCGGACTCGCTCTCCGACCGGGAGAGCTACCTGAGCGGCTCCCTTAGCTCCGGCTCCCTCAGCGGCTCCGAGTCGCCCAGCCTGGACTCGGGCCGCCGCCTGCCCATCTTCAGCCGCCTCTCCATCTCCGACGATTGAGGGGGGACGGGGGACCGGCCGGGGGGGGCCCGCGGCGGCCCTGCAAGTAAGTGACCGAGCGAAGAAAGCGAAACCTCTCCTTCTTCTCTATTTTTTGGTGTTTTTTTTTTTTTTATATGTCTATCTATACACCGAGAGCTGAACAAAACGAGAAACAAAGCATTTTGCAAAAGGGCAAATGACACGAACTGAACAAACCTATTTTTATAGAGAGACCTTGGAAGAAGGGGATTTTTGTTTCGGGTTTTTTTTTTTTTTTTTTTGTTGTTGTTCTTTGGAGACAAGTTATGATACGCACCAGCAGCAGCCATTCCATCTGTGTTCGAAACAAAAAAAAACAAAAACAAACTAGCATTAGAAAAGACACCACCAGAAAGCAACAAACAATCTGGGGAGCGCCGGTTCTTCCTGCCCAGCTCCTCCAAACCTGCAGACACACCGAAAACGAAGTTACAAACTAGTTTGTGTTTCAATCCAGTTCAAATAAAAACACAGAACATACTAAACTTATAAGCTTTTTTTTTTTTAGGAAAAAAAAGAATCCAACATCCTGCCAAGAATATGCCTTGATAACAACTTTTTTTATATATCTATATATTATTATTATAACAAATGCTAAAACCTTCATTCCAAAGTTTAATATTGGTTCCATTGCCACCACTTAGTGGATGTTTGGCTTAGAACAATTTTTTGTTGTTGCTTTATTTGGAAGCACTCAACTGAGTTTAGTTTGTAATTGTTGGAGAATAACTGCTGATTTTTTTAAAATTTTTTTTTAGCTGTTTGAGTTGATTGCATGAATGAGTTCACTGCACACAACTCAATATGAAATTATTTAACTTATTTATTATCTTGTGAAAAGTATACATTGGTAATTTGTTCATACTGTATTTATCGGGTATGATGAAAAGCAATAGATATATATTCTTTTATTATGTTTAAATTATGATTTTCATTATTAATCGGCAAAATGTGGAGTGTGTTCTTTTCACAGTAATATATGCCTTTTTGTAACTTCACTTGGTTATTTTATTGTAAATGAGTAAAATTCTTAATTTAAGAGATTGTATGTAATATTTATTTCATTAATTTCTTTCCTTGTTTACGTAAATCTGAAAGATTGCATGGTTTCTTTATAGAAATCGGTCTCGATGCTGTGGAAGTAGTTTGAGGAATTTCTATGGGTTTTTTAGAATGTAAATGGTTGTAGCCCGTCCGAGTTGAAAAGCAAACTAGAGAAGTAAAAAATATAAAGCAGAAGAAAAGACTGCCTTAGCAATCAGACTTCAAAGTGGCAAATCTAATTCAGACTTGTTTAAAATAACCAAAAAGTATTTTTGTTGCCTAACTCCACCAATCACACTGTGATATAGTCTCAAAGTATGTAGCAATAATTGGGGGTCCCAGTATTATGTCTCACAGTGCCTTCTTGAGGGTCCATGCTTGCCTTAAATATCTCTCAACCAAATAAGTATTTTTCTTAATGCTTGAGATAATTTGAATGTAGGGATGGGTTTTAACTACAGCAAAATTTTGCCACTCTATTTTATAAGAACGGAGGCCATCTTTGGATCTGAAACTTTATATAGTACATGAACATATCTTGTTTAATTGAATTCCAAAACTTGTAATTTTTTTTTTTTTCCTAATGTAGAAAGTTGGGAGTTTTCCAAAACTTTCCTGGACGGTGGATGAATGAGCAGTAGCTTAGTTTTGTTTGTACATAGGTACAGATTGAGCACTATGTACTCTTTTGGACTACTTTAACAGAAGTATGTTTTGAATGTAACTAAAGGATAAGTCAACTTGAGTTGTAATATATTTTTCGGGAGTCAGTTCACTACAAATTGTGTGAGACTGTAAACTTTGTACTGTAAATGTTTTGTAGTTCTCCCAATAAAATTTTTTGGAAAAAAAAAAAAAAAAAAAGCCAAGTAACCCTTCTAAACGCTAAAGCCCTGGCTGCCAGGCAGTGAGTATTTCTTGCTAAACACCACCACCACCCCCCAATCACAGATATGTCTAGCTACAGATTAACCAGTTTGCACTGCTGCTCCAGTCACTGGTCGGCAGCCAAAGTTAATAAACGCTTCCAGAAGGTTCGGGAATGTCAGCGGTGTACTGTATCCTGCCTTTTTTTTTTTTTCTCTTTTTTTTTTTTTAAATTTTTTATTTTGAAGAGGATGAAGAATCAAATGTCTGCTGCTTTTAGCTAACAGCTGGAGTGGAAAAATCTAGTAATGACATTTATCAATCACATTGCTTAAGGGGCCATATGAGTGTGCCATTAGCCTTTCTGGCTTGTTTGGGGCAAGGAGGAAATGGCAGTTTGGGTAATAAAAAGGCATAATTAAAGTTTACCCTTTGTCCCAAAAGCTTTGTTCCTCTTCACTCACAGGAATGCGGACTTCTGCCTCAATGCTCCCATCACCCAGCTGAGGGCATATCTGTTAATAGGGCTAGCATTAAATGTGTTAATCAGTTTTCAGGGCTTGGGTTTTAAACAAATTACCTTTTTGAGGGTATATTTATATAACGAAATACTTGGCAGCCTGGAGACTGAGTGTATTAATACTGGAGGAATTTTAGCTAATATCTCCACAGTTTTGGCACCTTATTCCAGTCAGTCCCGTAAAACTTTTAAGTCATGATTTTTACCAGCTTATTTTTGTTCTTTTGTCATACTAATAATAAATGTTGTTAACATTATGGCATCTCTGCACTGCCTGGACTGCCACAGCACTTTCTATAAATACAAGGTAGAATGTAATACTGGTGCCATATGTTTGTGTAACAAACCTTGGACTGACACTTAGTTTAAAATTAAAACAAACGTAAGCAATGTATGACAACACAGCCCAACTACATCAATCACCTTTTTTTAATGGATCAGTCTGACATTTTGGCTCAGAATTGCTCCCTTTGATTCCCAGACTTAATTTCTGACGAAATTTCTTTTTGTCATTGGCTGCACAGTGGCCCTGAGCTCGGATGGGTCCTTCCCCAGGCATCCCTGGTACAGATGCCCTGACTGCAAGGAACAGGCCTTTGCTGGTGTTTTTGAGGAACAGAGAATAATGTGGTTTGACTGGTGTCTTAAGCTGATGCCTTAACTCACTTTTGGGATTTTGAAGCTAATTGTCACACTAAAACTGCATTAATTAGGTGTGCATGTCTCATTTAATTTCAGATTCTGTTTCTTCCCTAGGTATGGTTTTTGCTTCTCTCGCCCATCTCTTTCCCTGAACCTGCCTTTTTCTTGCCACAGTAGATAAGGACCTTATTTATTTATATATTTAACCTATCTAGGACAGCTGTACTCCATCAGTACAGTACTTGCATCTTCCCTGTGGTTTTCTGTTCATAAAACAGGATCTTGGTGAGGGTGCTGAGGTTGGCTTTGTGTCTCCTGGCTGGAGGAAGAGTTCTCAAAGCTTTACAGCAGCTGCCTCAGGTGAAACACAAGCATGCTGGTGTCAGCGCTAGTGTTCTGTGTGTTAGAAAGGCTGCCAGGACAGGATGGGTGACAGCCCACCAGTGTCTTGCAGCAGGCTAGTGGCGTGCCAGTGTGTGGGGAGAGCTGGGCCTGAGCTGCCCTCTGCCTGGCTCCAAGTCAGTGATACTCTGAGGCCACCTGTCCAGCACCCTCTTCTGTTTGTACCTCCCAAGTGTGCTGCAGCCGAGTCTGTTGCAGTGTGGTGTGCCACTGTTCAGAAAACCGGGAGTCCTTGAACTGGGAAGATAAAAGTGTCTGTTTCTTGTGCTGCACAATCAAGTGTTAACCTTTAAACTGGTGACACTGTTGACTTAAGCAAATGTTCTCTAGCTTTCATTTCAAAATACAGCGATGTATGCAAAGCTGGTCAGGCCATTCAGAACTTCTCTCATACTTTGCAATAAATCGATAAACTCAGCGTAAAAATTAAACTGGTTTTCTTAAAGAGCTTTGGATTGAGAAGGAACTTGAAAGTATCTATTGCCTGTTAGAGATGTGATGTGTCTCTTAATAGTTGGGTCACTTAAAATGACTCTCTGGAATATGGGGATTTTACTAATTATTGGTTAGGACTGAGGCCTGCTTGCCTCAGTTTATAGTCTGAAAGAAATTGCATCAAATACTTAGCTTTGTAGAAATAGAAGTAATGGTATAGGTCCCAGAATAAGAATTGATTTAACATAGTTTGGTGTGATCATTAGGGGATTTTCAAATGTATCGAATTAGTAGTTTTGATTTTTACTCCCTAATCCATTCAGTTTCCTGGGGCCTTTATATTTGTGTGACTTTTCTCAGTTTGCCTTTGTCAGGTGTAGCAGTGTGCTGTGACTCCTATCATCGCACAGCTGGATGGATTGCACAGCACAGAGCATACTCCCAGCAGTGAGCCACGGAGCAGGGGAGCGCTGCCCTTCACCGAATGCATCCTGGTTGAAGTGTGAGCCGATTCTGCTGTACCCCGACATTTACCTCCAGTTCAAGTGTAGAAGCTGGAGATACAGCACAGTCTGTGTAATTCATGGATGAGGGCACACAGCCCCCCATGGAGCTGGGAGGTTGCTGACTGATAAATGCAGAACAGAGCAACCCAGTGCCTCAGTGGTTAAATACATAGTCAGGGGATGAGCCCTTTTCCAGAGTATCATTTAAATGTCCAATGCAACTCTACATTACTTTGAGAAAGAAATTATTGCCCTCCTTCCATTTACGCCCCCATCCCATCATTAGGTGTGCAGCTTTGACTTTTTTCAAAGAGGCTGCATTTGACAACCTCATTTTCAAAGAAGGCCTGAGATTTTACTTGTGGTTATGATCAAAATGTGCTTTCATTTTTTTTTCCAATTTGCTAGTACAGCATTAAATCTAAGGGACTTGTACTATATGGTTTTTATTGTGTGGTCTGTCTCTTCTTGCTGACCTTGAGTGTGAATCTGACTTGAAGGAGCTTCAGGCGGTGGTGCTCTGTCATTAATAAGGTAGGAGTTTCAGGTTTTGCCTGCTGAGCCTCCAGACCTCGGCAGCACATTTACTCTGGAAATTGAAACTTCGTTTTCTTCTGCCCCTTCAGCTTAAACTCAGTTCCTCAGGGTTTAAAGGTGAAGATACTGGGCTTCCCACTATTGCATCTGAAGTATAGTTATGTTGTCCCTTTTGCCAACTTTGCAGCTGGTTGGTACCTGTCCAGAGAGAGGCAGGAATATCCTGAATGACCACAGCCAGACCTGTGAGTGCTCATCTGCTAAAGAAGTAAGTGGAGGGTTGGGATGAAAATTACACGCTCGAGGTGATGTGGCAGGTCGCCTCCTCCAGAAGAGAGCAGTTTCTCCACTCTGCTCCTCCCTGGCCCTTTCTGACACACTCCATGAGCCAGCTCAGGTAGAGCATCCTGGCACCCTGCTTGCACTACATGGCCCAGGGTGGGTGCTCTGTCCACTGCCACCAAAAGGTCCACTCGCCCCCAGCCAGCTCTGGTACTCACCACATCTGCCTGGGGGTTGATGGATGTTATTAACCAGACAGAAAGAAAAAAAAGTGTTTTCTCCTAGAGTAGAGTTGAAGTGGGTCAGTCAGGAGTTTGATGACTTTCAGAGCTGGTGCAAGGGAGGAGGAGGAGGCAGAACCCCACATCCTGGAAAAGAGGCAGGAGTGATGGGATGGAGGACAGAGCATCTCCCCACCAAGCTGCTAGATAGGTTTGTCGCTCCTGTGTGGGCTTTACTCAGTTTGAGGAAACATTTGTTTCCTCCACAGTTCTTTGGGATATTCTTGGCATATTTTAAAACTGCTTTTCTATATTGGTGATTATAAATGACTCACATGAACCTTGAATATTTCTTGTGCCATTTGAACAGTTACCAACATTTAAGGGAAGGCACAAATCAAGACAGTTTATTTAATGTGACTGTATCCATGAATAGTTAGTTTGTCTGGTTTACTGAAAATCAAGTAATGGTCGTGTGGCAAAGCTTAGCATCTTCTGAGAAGTCCTGAATGTTAAGGAAAATGCTTTTTATCAACTGGCATAGATTTAGTGTAATTTTTTACAGTATTCGTACTGAAGAACATATTAGGTTTTAGGTCTAATTCCTTTATTAAAATTAATGATTTAATATTGAATACGAGCATATGTACTGAAGAACATATTAGGTTTTAGGTCTCATTCCTTTATTAGAATTGACGATTTAATATTGGATACGAGTCATTTCATCTCTCCATTCAAAGGCTTTAATGGAAATGTTCTTGGAGGCATTTTGGGGTGAATCCCTGCAAAATTTACATTCCTGAGAAAAGCAGGCAAAATTACTCTGACAACTCTCATCTCTGTTGCTGAAGAGGGATACCTGACATCTGCTGAGTAATTTCTATTCTCTACATCATCTGAGAAGGAAATACAGGGTAATTTAAACTCCCTTTTTTCTACCATGGTTAATAACATAAGCAGGGAGCTGGATATGCTGAAATCTAAATACGAGGGTCCTATATCAGTGGATTATTACCTTATCTTTTCTGAGTGACGTTCACTTGAATACCTGGAATCATAATAGCTACTCAAGATAAGAAATGGAAGGAAATTCAATAACAGTAAGAGGCCAGTAACTTGTGAGATCTTGATTAGCCTTCAACTGCACCTAAATGTTGGGAAAGGATTCCCTGTACTGTATGCAAAGAGAACTGAGTAGCGTTGTAAAAAAAAAAATTCCCTCATTGCAGAGGAGCACAAACAACGGGTTTTTGTCATTATTAAGGCTTTCTTTTATCCACATATATATGTGAACCTTTTGAGTCTTCCATGGATGAACATTTGTTCACCTTAATTTTTCATTGCTTTAAGATTCCGGCTTTGCTGGATGGGGATGGCAGGTGGCTCTGGCCCCTGCAGTGATCTCAGAGCTCTGTCTGACTGGGGTGTGCATGTACAGCTCTGAATCTCCTAAATGCTGTCAAATCTGATACTGGACTTCCTCTTCTTAGTAGCGGCTATACTGCAGCTGATGACATTTGGCAGCAGTTTCCCATGGATGAGTGAGTACAGGGAAGCAAGAAGAGGACTCTGGCCCTTCTAGCTGCCTGCCCTGGGAAGGTTCTGTCATCTGGTTGATGCCTCCCTGCTGCCCAGCAGTGTGATAGGAAGGGTGGGTGTCCATGAAAGGGAATGCCCAGATTATCTCCTGGGGCAGCAGAGCCCTGGGTCAGTTTGTGCCTGTCACACGCCTGCACCTGGACGAGGGCAAATTGTTCCTTCTACTGGATGCCATTTGGCTCCGTTGCAGAAGTGGCACAGCAGCACGGACAGTGAAGGTTCCATACTGAGTGCTGCCTCTGTGTTAAGAGGGCTGAACAGCACACTGTAAATCTTGAGAGATGAATTCAGAGTTAACAAATACTTCTTCTAAAGGTCAGATTAGATGAGGAATGCAGCAATTTGCCAATCCAAATGAACACTAACTCTAAAGAGACAGGAATTTGTTTTCTACTAGATTAGTGCTCTGATCTGGACTCATCCCATCGCCTTATGGCTGTAGAACAAAAGCAGGATCGAGGGCAGGAGTATGTGAGTTACGTGAGGCTCGGAACTCTGCTTTCAACATCAGGGCAACTTTATATTGACTTGGAATGCCTGTGAAACCGCAGCCTATGTTATGCTCCATGCGTTTTTTCTTCATACACATCTGAAATCCCAGGATTTATCAAATTATGTCCAGGGGACAGAGGGAGGCAAAGCCTCCTGCAGTGAACTGTGTTAAGCATTCTAAAGCTGGACCTGAACATTTTGCTTCAGTTCGGCTGTTTAACATTTGGGGAAGTGTGGATAGGGAGACTGCAGAGATAATGTCAAGGAAGGGGAAGCTCAGAAGCTTGGAAAAGCCATCTTCCCTGGAAGCGGGACACAGCTTTGGGCTAGCGTCAATGTGAATGCCAAGTCATGACCTCTCCTGTCTCTACTCAAAATATTTCCTATGGTAACATGCGTCCTATAATGAAATTCAAGATGGAATTTGAAATTCATAGCACAAAAGTTAGTAGTAAACTGTTCACTGCAAGAGCATTGCAAAGCAAGTAATAAGCTTCTCTTTTTAGGGGGTCTATCTCCATCTGCAAATACAAGGCAAGCGAAAATATAAGGCTGTCATTTAATGGCTGTCACATGTGCAATAGATCCTTTATGGTGACTGTGAACAAAGCACAGGGGCCAGTGACTATTTCCAATAATACAACATTTTGACCTTCACAAATGAACAATCATAAGAAGTAGGATTTTACCTGAAATCTCCAGCTTTACAGAAGTTGGTGACAGCAGCTCATTAGAAAGTTTCTCTCTGATTTCCCATCTACTAGTATGACAACTGTGGATAGGGTTCTTATGACTTAAACAAATATGTCCCAAATGTTCAGCACCTGGGGAGTTAGCAGGCTTTGGTGGAAAACACCTTACAGTATCTACAGAAAAGCAACCTGACTGGTGAGTACAATCTATTGTTGCAAGACTAATGAGAGGTGAGAGATTTGGAAAGGGATTCTTTTAAACCACTGGTTAATGCTAGCTCTCAAAGAGG
The DNA here is from genome assembly GCF_003031625.1 of Empidonax traillii. Lineage (NCBI taxonomy): Eukaryota > Metazoa > Chordata > Aves > Passeriformes > Tyrannidae > Empidonax > Empidonax traillii. Next base: position 651,690 of record NW_020955405.1, on the reverse strand, counting down.
TAATATGAATACCATAGACAGTGGTATATATATTAGGCAATACTAAACTTCTGCTCTGGGGAGCAGTCACTTTTAGTTTAATATAGAATAGGTGCTGTTAGGTTGGTAGGAACAAATAAAATGTTATATCAACTTAAAAAATGGTCAGTTGAGATGAGATTAGATTAGATGGGATTTGCAGACGTATTTCTTAAAATGCATGTTACAAAAACCTTCCAGAACACAGAAGTGTCTCAGAATCATAGAATCGCAGAATGGTTTTGGTTGGAAGGGACCTTAAAGATCATCTAGTTTCACTCCCCCTGCCATGGGCAGGGACACCTTCCACTAGACCAGGTTGCTCAGAGCCCCATCCAACTCGGCCCTGAACAATTCCAAAAGCACTTTGTAGCATGGAGTGTTTTTACCTTACAATTCTAAAAACTGATTGGAAAGAGCAATTGTTGAAGCAAAGTGGAATTCATGGAGATCGAGCGGATAGTGCTAACCACATGGAAAAGCAAATGCTAAAGGCCTTGGTAAAGTTTTCTTGAAATTACAGGAAATGTACTTTCTGTAACTCCAGAACTAGTAGTAGAAAAGGAGAGATGGTGGAAATCAGCCATTTAGGATTACAGTAACACAGAAAAAGGCAGAACTTAATGTGTCATGGTTGTGCCAGCATTACACAAGCAAAGGACGACATCTTGTAAGTTAGAAACCACAGCATGTTGCCTTGGCTGTGTAGAGAAAAGTAAAAGAAACTGTACATACTGTTGTATGCAACTTTCCCTTCCTCTCATACTCCATCCAACATAAAAGAAAAAAAATTCATTAAAGCATTCAATATCCCACAACTTCTTAGTATAGTTAGCTTTTATGATGGAAATGGTCCATCATGTTATGAATTGGATGGTTCCCAGGGACTAAAATGTTTCAACAGAACCCACTCTCGTTTAGTTAATTTGTTCTCAGTTCTCTTAATTAGCCTGATTAAGTCCAGGTGGAAATGCTTGTGCTTTAAAATGACTTGCAGAGACCCAGTTGTCTTGGTGAGGTTTGGGTGAAAGGAAGGTCAGGTTTGTCCTGCAGTGTGCTCTGTAATTGTGTCTGTGAGCCTCCGGCACTGTCATGCTGTGACTTTCAATAAAATACGTAAGTACGTGATTTTTTTAGTACTTCTTTTCTAAGGAATTTGTGGATTCTGAGGAATTGAAGTTTTGATTTTTGGAACAATTCATTGTGCTAACTGGAATGAGTGGGCAATTCAGGGTGCCCATGTTGATGGAGCTCTCTTATCCCACAATCTGTGTTTCATGACAGAGTTTCAGCTGTATGTCTGGCTTCATGAATTTGTATTTGAATTCTGGTGTGGAAGACAGGGAATGACCAGAGCTGTGCTGAAGTGGTGGGTTTGAGTTTACACCAAAGTTTTCTCCTTCAGCCTCAAGCCCTCTTGTAAAGAGCTCTCTTCGTGCACTTGGTATGAGAGGTATGCAGCTGGTATTTGGAGAGGGCTAAGAAAAGTAAGAGAAATCCTAATTTCGTTGGTAAGTATCATGATACCTGATAAATGTAATTGCTTCAGTGAAATGAGAAAAACTGCTTTCAAAGACTGAGCTCTTTTCAAGGGAGAGCTTGGAGTTGTGTTGAGGTCGCAAGCATGTTGCCAGCACTGACAGGGACTTGGACCCAGCCCTAAGAGAGCCCAAACCTTTAAAGTTTAGCTTTTGGTGTCTTTGTTGTCTTCTCTATCATACATGCATCCTCCCACCACCCCACCAAATCTTCCTGACTCCTAAAATAAAATTAAATTTCTAATGTACCATATACCTGGATGGGAGGGACCTGAGTGAGCTGTGGTGGTTCAGAATCTGGAAGATTCTGGAAATCCTGGAGTAATTTGATCCTTGTGAGTTTTTGTTATGGGTTTTTGTTTAGTTTGTTGGGTTTTTTTCCTAACCAAATGGAAACAAATAGGAAAGGCTGGGTAAAGAGTAAGTTTTTGTCTAAGGAAAAGTGCTGATCTTGTATGGCTCACCTCTCCCTGCCTGTGACTGTGAATGCAGTCTGTGCTGTCCCTCCTTGTTCACAATACTTGCTGTCTGTCTGTATTGGGGCACACTAGATCCTGCTCAGTTGGTAGAGGTACCTATTTTTCTGTATTTGTTGGAGCTCTTATTCTCTCTAGTGCCACTGGGCTATTTGGAGAATCTCCCTTTCTGAATAAAAGGTGGAGGGGAAGGGTAATGCTTAATTGAAAGTCATAAATTCCCCAGAGCAGGCAAACTCCTTTGCTGAGTTCATCTTCCTCAACCACCCCAGTTTTTAGTAGGATTTCAGTGACACTGCCTATGTTTAGAGATTGTAAATTGTGGAAAAACATCAGCCCTTTCTAGCTGTCATCCCATTTCAGCCTGTGCTGGCAGTCACTCGGGAAGTAACTTCTTCTGGTGGGCTGGAGAAGAAATACCCCATTCTGCAGGACTTGTCAAGCTGGTAGCTCCAAAGCAGAAAGCAATATGGAGAAATGTGCATGGTTCCCTCTCTCATCTGCAGTATGTCCTCCAGTAGGTAGTACAGCCTCCAGCTGCTGCTCCTCGTGGCTTGTTGCCAGCCCAACATGATTTTCCTTCAACCAAGTGCACAGCCTGCCAGTCCCACACCCTAAAAGTGTCCTGTTCTGGCTGTTTTCCTTCATTCACATGTGCCTGTATGCTCTGCCCCTGTGTACTATTGCTGTTTTGCCAACCCTCATTCAGGCATAGTTATGGGAATAGTTCAATTGCATCTTTAACTGGATGTTCGGCAACTCCACTGGTCACTTCCAATCTGTCTTTGAATACACTGAACTGTGACCTTCGTTTTTCCAAAAAAGTGGTCTCCAAAGAGCCTTGTAAATCCCTCTGCCGTCTAGCAAAACTGCTTCAGCAATTTTTTAGCTGTCTCATGGCTATAGTATTGCCATAGAGTGGATGCCCTATATCTCCGTTGTGTACATTCTGCTTCGGTTAAAAATTATCTTCTGATGTCTGAAGGACCAAGGCAGGAGCATCTTTTTTTTTTTTTTTTCTACTTTATTGGACCAAAGATATGTGTAAGTGCAGTGACACTTATTTGCTGTCTGTCTTTGTGCGCACTGACTGAACTTTCCCACGCCAGACTTAGATTTCGTTGCTGAAAAACAGAGTGCGGTTGCTGCAGTTTGTAGGGTTATTGTTCTGGCCTCCCATTTAAAATTTATCAACTTCCTCAGCACGTTGTTCTTAGCGTTAACCTTACATTTTTCTTTGTACATATTCCCTCATGGAAAACATGCAGTGTTACTCATAGGAACAGCAGATTTTGGTAGTGGGCAAGCTATACCCTGTACTAAGCTGTGCAAAGCTGTTTATTGATCTTGTGATTGTAGAAATGAGAGTTGCCTGTGTGTTAGCTGGGCTGGTGTGTGTATGTGTGGCTGCATGCATTTATACATGTATATATGTTTTATTTATTCATGGTTTATATATTTAAATGTGGGTGCATATTGAGTGTGTAATAATATATATGTGTTTAATCATAGCAACATGAGAATCCTGTTATCCTTTAGGTTTCCATGTGAGCAAACACCTTGGTTGATCATGATATGATAGATACTCATAGAGGTAAGATTTCTTGTGTGAGGATAGATCGATTGTTTGCTGATGGTGCTGTTCAATAGTACTTACCCAACTGTGGCAGGCTGTTTCATGACCTGAGCCATCAACTCTGCTTCCTGAAAAGTTTGATGTGAAATCATTGTGCTTTGTTTGTTTGTTTGTTTTTCTGGTAGACCATTTTAATTTTGTTGCCTGATAATCTCTTATCACACTGTGTGCATGGCCAATGAGTAAGATGTGACGTGTATGACAGGTCTATGAACGTGACAGTTGTGACTGCACCCTCTTCAGTTGTCATCAAGAGATGTCCAACACTTGATTCTACTCTGCTGGCCAAATTTCCAGGAGATGCCGAGGCACTGCTTAAGGTGAACTTGTATAATTTGTTAAGAAGTAGGAAAGAGGTTCTGCAGTTCCAAAATAAACTTTCCATGACTAAAAGTGTAATTGCTTTGTATATCTTGGATTTTTATACAGAAGAAAAGTTGTATTAATCATTTAGGCATCACCAGGCATGTGATTCTGCTTTACAGCTTTAAATCCATTTGTCCAAATGTCATCCAGAGTGGCAGCTTTGTTATTCTTAAGGTAATTTATTCCTAGTCTACTTCAACTTATATATGCATGCCCCAAAATGATGAATTTCCTGATCTACTAATAACTTAACGTGGGATATTGGGCTTTGCATTGTGCAGCTCTTAAGGAATCAGTTTTCTGTCTTGCTGTTCTGACTCAGGTTGTCACAGTCTGAGGGGTTCAGTCCTGACTTTTTATTTCTTCCATCAATGTGAGAAACTGAAAACTACTCATTATAAGTATGAAGGTTTCCTTGAGAAGAAGGCTGCTTCATGTATCACTTTATATTGGGACAGAGTTTTAACAGCAGGGTTTTGGAGGTTTTCTGTTGGGATTTGTTTTTTTATTCCTCCTATTAGACACCAGGTAGGCTATATCCCTATTTTTCACTGACCTCTATTGAAAGAAATTGAATGACTGGCTGTAGGCTTAGATTTAGGTGTGTTTATATTTGGACAAGCTGTGGTGGTTGGTGTGGTTAATATTCAGTCACTTCTGTGTCATTATTGAAATGAGGTGATGTTGTAGTGCCTCTTATGTGGCAGTTTCTAGATGGATGTGAGGGATCAGTATCCACTGGCTGGGTTACAATATTTGCCTATAGGTCTGAAGTGCCATACTGAACACAAGGTTAAGTCAAGAAGACGTTATGCTGTTTCCCCTCTTTCCCTCCCCTGCCATCCACCCAAACTGACTCATCCTTGGCTCCTGAGGATGGTTAGTGTCTCTTGTATACATAACACTTGGTGGTTGTAATTGGTGTGTGGTTTGTCAATGACTATTTACTTGGTTATGAAGTGACTTACAGATGTTATACTTGATGCCTGTTTTAATAAGGGGTTATTCAGTTGGCATATGTTTTGGGAGAGTAGTCCTTAATTTGAATGTACAGATGTCAGAAACTAACAAGAAACCATCATGCTTGCCTCTTTCTTGCAGTTCTGGGGAATTTGCTCTATGAGTCTACTTTGCTCTAAGTCTAATTTTCTGACTCAATCACATCTGCAATCTGTACGTCTTGGTTTGGGCTGTATGACTTGTGGTGGGTGCAGGACTTTTTTCTGGTGACCTGAAAGAAAAATATTTTTTTCCTCTTTTTTGTTCTTTAGTTGCTAAAATGTTTAATTTGTTGGAAACTGATGACCGAGCACTGGAGCAGGCTCTTTAGAGAGGCTGTGGAGTTTCCTTCCCCATATTCAGAAACTGTCTGGACACAATCCTCAGTAAGATCCTCTGAGGACCTTGCTGGAGCAGGGACTAGATGACCTGCAGTGTTCCTTTCCAACTTTACCCATTCTGTGAAACTTGTACTGCTTCTCGGAGCACTTAGCATATGCAGGGTGCTTTGGGCTCTCATAGGTATAAATTGGGCCTTTGCATAAATGAGGTACTCTCTGCATGAGAACTGCCCCAGAAGTTGCCTTTGGTCTGTGGCTATTTGGGACGAGATGCTGATGCGACTCTGTTAGAAGTGGGCATAATTTTAAAAAGCAGTGGATGTGAGAGTGGGTAAACAATAGCTCATGTTTTCGTTTGCTGTCTCAATATTTCTAATGTCAGTTCTAATGGGAATCTGCACTTTCTTAGAATTTATCATCTGTCTAATGGAGAGCATTGCAGTGTTTAAACTCAGGTGCCCTTACCCTAGGCTTCTAAATTTTTTTTTTTTTTTTGGCTCATCTTGCACAGATTTGCCCTTCCTTGTTATTATTTCCCTTCAGTATACGTGACCCTGTTTTGCAAAGCATTTTGAAAGCTGTGGGTAGAAGGAACGCTTCTGCCATGCCCTTCTGTACTTGGGACATTCATTTTACAGCCCTTAAAAACATGTACCTCCAGCAGCATCTTGCCCACCTGAATGTTGTGAACTGCATTTCCAGGTAGGAGTAGCCACTGCTGCTACTGGGGACTGTGCCACAGCACTGATTAGCAAGAGAAAAGATGTGTAGAGCAGTTTTTGGAGAGGAAGCCTTATCAAGAGTTGTGATGACTGCACTCCAGGGGCAAGGATGTAGAGAAATCCCTCTAGACAGATTTTTTTTCTTTCTTTAGTTTAATTGTTTTTCACTCAGCATTATTAACTTGGTCTACATACGCACTCTCTAATGCAGAAAGTAAGCCTGGTCTACAAAGCCTTGATGAGAGTCTTTAAGACTTCTGGGGTCTCTAGGGCAGGGATCAAGCTGTTTTGCACATTTGGGATGCAAAACCATTCTGTTTGTGTCTGAAATGAAAATGAGTTGAGTTCTTGGCTTTTATTGCCACTGTTTTTGGTGTCTGTAGATCTCGGCTTCCTAATGACCTTGTGTCCCAGAGACTAAGCCTTCATAATGTTGACAATCTATTAATCTTAATATTTATCCTCAAATTACATAAAAAGGAATAATGACCTTGGCATAAGAAATGAAAATAAATAGGTAAGGGAAGCTATTATTTATTTTTTCAACATTTGCATTCTGTGTATGACTTCACAAAGTATTTTTCTAACATGAATTCATCTTTTCTACACTCTGGTACCCCACTGGTTTGTTCTTAAAATACTCCTTTCTGCACAGCAAGCTCAGTGCTTTGCACACCACCCAGAACAATTGTATTCAAACTGAGATGCATTCAGTGATTGGGCCTTTTCAAAGTTTCAACTAATACTTTGTCTTCCTTGAGATTTTTTAATTGTCGCATATATTTTATATGTGGGATTTTGGAGGATTAAGAAAGGGAGTGGTTGTTCTCCTCCTATTTGCTAAACCCAAAGGGGCTATTTAGCCTAATCTCATTTCAGCTCAGTGTTTGTCTGACAGAGCTTACTTAGAGGGTCAAAGGGGTGTAGATTGCACCTACACAAATACTAGATGTATTTGCTCATGCTAAGAGATTGATTAGCCTGTATCCATCAGTGGCCGGCAGTCCATGTTCTCCGTCTTGCTGGGCAGTTTCCTTCTGTGTTTTTTTTCTGCAGCAAAACTCTTCTCTTCCTCTGAGTCCTCCAACACTCCAGCTATGGTTTCAAAGGAGTGGAAATTCAGTTTTGAAGTATGTAATACTGGAGTAGAGCTCAGGTGCAATGGGCCATGAAATGGCAGTTGGACCAAACCAAACCAGAGTGGGAACCCAGCATTTTGGAAATCCCCTGCTTAGTAGTTATGTGTCCCTGGTCAGAGATGCAGGAGCTCCTGGTTTGCTTGCAGTAGATCTACTAGGACAAATGCCGCAATTTTCCATGTTGTTTCGGCAATAGTTACCCAATCCAGTGGTACCCAGTGCATATTCACCATCACATCGAAAACAAAACAAAAAGGCAAACTAAACAAACTGGAGCCGAGTGTGTGTTTGCGCGCGTGCACATGTGTGTGTGAGAAGGCTGCTGCTTAAACTGATGCTGACAAAATATGTCAAGCTACATGCAGCTCCTCATATACCAATTCTGCTCTCTTTTAACTAGAATTATGTAATTAGACAGGGCTTCCCAGTTTGTCACTAGAGAGGAATTGCCAACCTAGAAGAAATATCTGGTTAGTAAATATGTAAATTTTTTGTTTGTTTGTTTGGGGTTTTTTGTGGTTTTGTTTGGGTTTTTGGTTTTGTTTGGTTTTTTGTTTAGTTGTTTTTTTTGTTTTTTAATTTCAATGTCAGTGGAGAGCTCTTCTGGCCTTTTGGAGCTTTGTTCTGTATTATACTTCAAGACGGATAGAATGCTAAAGTCTACTTTATGTTTTCTGCCTTTTTTTGTTCTCTTGACAACAGTTTAGTTGTTTACTAAACTTGGAAGAGAAGCAATAATTTGACTTGCCTCCTATGAAGTCAGTCTACAGTCAATATTGCTCTTCAGCCAACAACAGGAACAACAAAAATAATGTTTTCAAAGGAGTAAATTGTACTGACAAAGCATCCTCAAGTGACTTGGGACTCAAGGCCTGAAAAGGGTTTTCTGCTGCAACAGCCCCCTGTCTCTTGTAAGGCAATTCTTCAAAGCAGCTTTGCAAGTTATTGTGGAAACTCATGTTCTGTAGGATTTCTTAAGACGCTTATCTCACCAAATTATATGACATGCCAGTAAGGAACTGCTGACAGCACATGGGAAAATCATCTTAGTAGTTGCCTATCGAGTCATCTTGGATCTCCACAGGCAAAGCTGGGAGATCCAAGGAGATGAAGACACTGACCCTATTTTTAGTGAAGGAGTTTTTAAGGTGTTGAACAAGAGACAGGGACTGAGTTGAAAGTGCTTCTGGACTGCAAAGAGGGAAGGAAAAACCCATTCTTGGTTGCTAGATAAAAGACCCTTAAGCACGGAACAGGGGAAGATGCTGGGCTTGATTTCCACTTTTTAGTGGATACGTTGCTGATGAGTGCACTAAAAATGTGGCTGCTGGCGTCTGTGTTGGGTAGCTTGAGGTTAATGCACACTGGTAACACTGGAGCTCAAGTTGTCATCTTGTCTCCATCTGTCCTTGTGAGCCTTTAGCTACAAAAAGGCTGAATCAAAGGCATCGCTGAGTCAGCAGAGATGAGACAAGCTGTTGGCTATGTCTGGTGCCCTGTCATACAACATGGAGCACAGCACTCTGACCACTTGTAGTGGACCTCAGCTTCCCCTGCCTTTCCAGGCAGCTGCATCTTCCCTGCTGCAGGTCATGAGCTACCACAGACCTGGCTCAAATGCTAGGCCCCCCTTTCAGACCCAGTGCTGCTGGGAGGCTCGATGTGTCACAGATGTTTCCACTGTCAATGCACTGTACAGTGTGGCTGCTGTGCTGCTTCTAGACAGCTTCTTGAGCTTGGCTCCTGGAATGGCAAGAGGCCTCTGAAAGCAGCTGATGAAAAAACTTTCTCAGCAGAGCTCAGAGAAATGGTTTGCAGCTTGGTTGTCGTTAGCACTGAACGTCTCTCACTGTGGGAAAAATGAGAAGAAACTATTATTTTGAAATCTCTCATGAAGTGATGATTGATAAGAGCTGTTCATCACAGGGAAACTAATTCAGGAGTCAACAGGTGCCTATTCTGTATTCAGCAACCAGTCATGGAAAAAAATTAGCGAGAGCACAACAGGTTATTCCAATTGGACATGCAGTGCCTGGGAACAACAACCGACAAGTCCCAATTTGTGTCCAGCTGCTTAAAAACTACCACCCAACTTGGTATTATCCTTTTCCCCTCGGGAGGCTTGTCTTGTGAAAAGAGTTATTGATGGCTGATTTCAGCATTCCTCAGGGCTGTGCTCATGGTGAAGTATCTGCCCCAAGTCCTGATTTCGAAGTAAATGAACAACTCTTGGTTATAAATAAGAAATAGAATTCTTTAATGTATTCCCTTTGTTTATAATCTCAATTCTTAGATTTATATATATATATCTATCTCTCACTCCTTTTGAAGCTTTCTGCTTGGAAAGACTGGGAATTTGAGCAGAGATGATGCTACGGTGTTTTCAAGTCCAGAAATATAATGGAGTTTAATACATGTTTCTGTGCCCTGAGTAGTTACTATTTAAATCTAATTAATAATTTACATTTCATACGACTTTCCTTACCCCCCAAGAGTTTTGCAGAAGGAATTCCTATCATTCTGAGTGTTCATTTTATGTATTTTAAGTGGGGCAAAGGCTTTTGAATTGTTGCAGGGCTCACAAGGGATGGAAATTGTATGGCCTGCAGGCAGGGTCCCGGCTGGCAAAAGTGTTCCCTTACTGTGTTGTCTGCTTGCTACAGGCCCCTGTCCTTGAGACCCCACAGGTGGGCAGGACCAAGGCTGGGTAGACTGCCCTGGCAGATCTTTTATTTTCTGTGAACTTGCTGCCTGAGACCTTGGCATGTGCTGCACAGCAAAAACCTAAATATTGCGTGGGGATGCGATGCAGCTTCCTAAGTACAGGCATTTAATGTCACTTATCTGTCTTGAGGTAAGGACAGTCAAATCTAGCACAACTGGTTTACAGCTGCTGCTCCAAAAAAGCTGGGTCTTCTGCAGCTCTCATGGCTTATCTATAAACCCTGTGCAAATGTCCCGAAACACATCAGGACTGTTCAAATGACACTAAATGCATACACTCTGGTGTTTTGTGTAGGTGATATGTGATAGCTGTAGCAGCCTGGTTGAAGAGGGGGCTAAGAGCCCCTGATGATGACAGTAAAAGTATGTGTTGTAAAAAATGGCGTGTCAGCAGTCTCCTCTGCTTCTTTGCTAATCTGCACTTGTTAACTCTGTATTAGCTTCCCTTCTGCTCCTCCTCGTTCTTTCCTTTCCTAAATATTCCTGACGAAAAAGTCTAAAAGCGAGGGTTATGGGCACATCTTGTCCTGGAAAGGTTTCCTCTGAACTATTTGGTTTTCTTCTCAATTGTCAGGTAGTTCAGTGCTCCAGGAGCAGGGATGCACCATCTCTCTTTGCCTCTGTGCTGGTTGTTTACCTGAGTATCAGTGGATCATGACTCTAAGTATTAATCTCTGTAACCCAGAAAAGAAAACACAATATTACCAGCTGCATGCTTGGAGTTGCATCGTTATTAATCACCTGTAGCTATTGCTGTCCCAAAAGCAATTCTTATGCAGTTGTTAATGGCTGCTTTGTGTTAGACAGGACATAAACATAAATGAGAGATAATCCCGTTTTGATGAATTGCATTCTAAATAAACAAGGTACACAAAGCATGGAAGAAAACAAAACTGTGAAATGCCTTAGTGTATACAAACCCTTAATCTCTCTGTTTTTCAGCCCCACTTGTGTAAAATGGAGTAGTGGTGTTATCTTCTAAATTGAATTTAGACTGCAACCCCACCAGAACAAGGATTAGCTTCTAATTGTTGTTTTTTTGTTCTTTTGTGCTAAGTGTAAGATTCCCTGGTTCTGGTTAAGAGCTGGGGGTACTGCTGCACGAAAAGTGTTTGTTGAGGGCAGTGGATATTTTCAGCTCAAAGAAAATTATGAGATAATCAGAATGGTTTATGATCCATGTGATTCTAAATGCTATCTCTCATTACTTCATTCACTCTACATATGCAAATGTGCCTTGCTGCCTTGGGCTGTTCTTACACAAAAAAATGTGAGAGGAAACTTACAACTGCTATTTGTACTGTTATAAAAGTCAAGGCCTTTGTAGTGAAAAATAAATTCCTGAGCCTGATTATAAAGTTTTAGGAGAACTAAAAAAAACAAAAACAAAACCAAAAACAAACCCAAACCAAAAAAGCCTTTAGGAGTTATCTACCATTCAGTTATTTTGACCTTTTTTTTCTTTTTTTTTTTTTTTTAAAGTGCTTAAAAATCAGTGATGTATAGAACTGACACTACATCTAGTTTCATGAATCCCCTGGAATTTTTCACAAAATAAAGCTAATCCTGTTCCTTTCCCTGCCACAGCTGATTCTGAATTGAGATGTATATAGTGTGCTTTTACACTTTCTGCTGACTTCTATGCACAAGTGGAATCTGTAACAAGATCTTTAGTAAGCTTCATCTGCTAGCATTTAAAAACTAAGAAACTCATAAATAATAAAATAATGTGGTAGCCTTGGCAGGATGATATTCAAACAACCCATGTGCTTTTGCTAAGTGTGAATTCGATGTGTCATTAGTCAGTGGGGAAAAAAAATGCACTGATCCTAAATGTATGAGTGCTTGCAGAAGGGAAGGCTGGACTGAAGATGTGACCTAGAGGACAGGATGTCAGGGGAGGTTTAGGTTGCATATTCGGAAGAAATTTTTTACAGAGAGACTAATCAGGCATTGGAATGGGCTGCCCAGGGAGGAGGTGGATTCACTGTCCTCGAAGGTTTTTAAGATGAGGCTGGATGTGGTGCTTAGTGCCGTGGTTTAGTAACCATGGTGGTGTTGGATCAAGGGTTGGGCTTGATGATCTCAGAGATCTTTTCCAACCCAGCTGTTTCTATGATTCTAAGTGGAAGCAGCTCTAGCTCTAGAGCACTCTGTACTCCCTGAAGCATTTTGGAGGGGATCTCTGTCTACAGGATGGGGCTCCTGCAAGCAAGAAGGAGGCTATTCTCTTCCTTGACTTAATTCCAGCAGCCACTTCTTATGCTTTGAACCTTGTTTAGTGCCTTTCTCTTTGCTCTGTCTCCTCGGCATGCAGGATCTAGCGGAGAGGGATGAGTAGCTGAACAATGCGATATTCCCTCACGCAAAGCTCTCTGGATTTGACGGGAATTTTGCCAATGCCAGATTGGTTTCCCCCTAATGGAAAATACTTATTTGAGGGAAGGACTAGATCAATGCACTATTGTTCCTAATGCTATATTTAAAAGCATGTATTTCATGGAAATTTAAAAATTAAACTTCTACACCACATGTATCTGTAGCTCCTGTGAATAATTGGAGCTATTCATCTACTGCGCTGGCGTAAAGCAGCCGTTGTTCAGAACAGGGCAGTGGCTTTCCTATCTCATCTTCAGCAATGGTGATGAGAGAATAATTGTGGTGGCAGCAGACAAAGGTACTTGTTTTTGCAGAGATGACTGGCCAGGCTGGGGGTAAACTGAGCTTTGCTTATTCCTTCCCCACCTGGGTTCCTGGTCTGACTTGGGTTTTAATTTATTTTGTTCTTTTAAATTTGTAATAAAGATGTGGATTAATTTCACATGCCTGGGGATCATTAAAGGACAGCTGCTCTTTGCCACTTCCCTTTAGCAGATAAATGTGTCTTTGTTATTTTTGTATTTGTTTTCCCCCATTGGTTTTGTATTTATCAGTTTTTCTAATTAAAAAAACAACAACAGATGAATGGATGCTATTTCTGAAAAGAAAAGGCCCACTGCCCCAATACAGACAGTCAGTGTCATTTTGCTGACGGGATGCTTTGCTTTTAAGAAAATCTGGCATTTGAGCTTTTCCTTGGCTTTTGAGAGGAGCCAAATGCATAATTCACTCGGCCTCTGTGCACTACTTTTGAATTCTGTTGTGACTCCATTTGCAAGAGAATAGCAGGAAGGATGTACAGTGCCTACTTCTTTCTTGCGCTTGTGACACAGTGAGAAGGGGTGTTAGTTTGATTAACTATAGGCCACTGAAGAGACAGATGAAAAGTGGCAAAATGTAAATCAACTCTGTCCCAGCTTCCTTCATTGTTTGCCATTCCTTGTGTACAATGGCCCATGACACCGAAAACACAGTTTCTTGAAAACTGTGTTGTGTAAGCTTTCCTTGGTGGACTGGGAGGGCCTGCCTAGGATTTTGGAGATTCATCTTGAGAAATCCCCCCCAGGCTTGAGCACAGGATGAATGTGGTGGTTGTTTTTGAGGTGATAGCAGTGGCACCACTTTAGGTGTTAAATGCTGGGACACCTGCAGTGAATGCCTGTGCACACAATTTTGCAGGAGTAGGTTTTGAAACCTGAGCTGTTGAGGGTGATCTTACTGTGGCTTAGTGTTAAAAGCCTTGTTTTTCTTGCCTGATACTCATTCCCTCGCAGCTCTAAATCTCTAGGTAGTATAAACAGCTATCTCTGAATGCTATCTGTTGTCTAACTTAAGGCTCGAGGCCTTTTTTTCCCCAGTTCCCAGTCTGACAAAGGACTGTCATGGTGTATGGTAGAACCACCAGGATGAGGCAAAAAGCATCCCTTCTTGCTCAGGCATGTTAGTGGGTCGAGCCTGTTGGAGGGAGCATCACCATGATCCAAACTCTTGGGAAGGTAGTTGTAAAGGGGGAGAAATGGGTAAGATATCCACAGACTGAAGAGCCTCAGATTCCCAAGAGAGAAAGTAGAAAAATAGGTTCCTTCATGTCCTGACAAAGGTGCGAAGAATGAAGTGGCTCACAGATCACTGAGTAGAGAGCTGCTTGAAGTGTGCTAAAAAAACCAGACATGTCAGGTAAGAAATGCAGAGTATCTGCTGTACCTCGGGATCTCTTGACTTCCTTTTTAGTGAGTTTGTCTTTAAAAAGAAATCTCAAAAAAAACCAAACAAAACCCTCTCCCAAACCCCCAAAACTACCTACCTATATTAATCCTGTAATATTACAAGGGATAGTATACTTCTGTTTTTCTTTTCAATATATATTCCAAGTTTTTTGTAAGTATTAAATCTTCTGTTTTTCCTATTGGCCCAACAGCAAAGAAAATCAGCTTCGTTTCTCTTTGCATAGATTGACTGTAAATACTTCCTTGCAGTATAGTGATGACAAGCAATGCAGTATCATGATAATCAAATCACCGTAGATGGCCACTGCAGGTAACTGTCTCTGGTAAATGTAGAACATTGCAGAATTCATAAAATGAGTGGCAAGGACATATTGGTAAAAATGTCAAAATGCCATGAACTTCACTAGTACATGCTGAGGCAGTATCCTTAACAAGGTCTTAAAGCAGTCTTTAACTAGAAAGGTAAAATTTGCATATATTTTAAACACTTGATATCAGTAGAGGGGCAACTTTTGCCTGGATGTCCTGCTGGTCTCTGCATGCGGGAAGTATGTGAGAGACAAGCAGCACAAAACATTGCCTTTGCACAAATGTAAATCTTGGCCTCAGCTAAAACGCAACCTGCCTGATTCAACCTGTTCTGCTCACACTGTGGCACCATTTGCAGTGTGAGGACTATTCAGGCTGAGTGTGCCAAAGCACAGACAGCAGACAAGGGGTGAACTTGGGATTTGCACTAGTGGAAGAGGACAGCCATCAGCTACCGAGAGGTGCAGCTGCTGTGACTTGAGTTCTGGTACTGTTTTCCCTTTGGACTGAGATACAAGTAGGGGCACTGCACAATTCAAAGCTCACGGCAAGCACCAGCGGGGAGGTGCTGGCATGGCCAGGATCTCTAGCACCTCTGCAAAGCCCACAGGGTGAAATGCCTCCCTCGCCACATTGGGTGGTTCTGTTCTGTGTCTGCATTGGCACCTGAGATGCACCCACTGCCAGAAGCAGCCCCTGCCCCAGACACATCCCTGGTGTGTGCCGGCACAGATGTACCTGGAAGCCAGCTTGGGAAACTGATCCAAATGAAACTAGCTCAGTAAATACAGCTCTGATAATTCACTTTTGCTGAGATTAGCTTCCCAGTTCTGGTTTGCTGTGTGGCCTCCCGGTTGTTTGTGCTGGTCTTGACGTGGGGTGAAGCAGTCAGACAGGGTCAGACTGTGCATTCAGGATCAGTATGGCCTTATAGTGCCCTCAAGATATTCATGAAACTTGACTTTAGATTTGCTAAAATGTGGTTTCCTGTTTTTTAGTGAAGTGTTCGCTTTCTTTGGTATTCAGGGAAGAGCACTAGCAGTCCTAGGCTAGCCAGCAATGTTCATTGCAGCATTAAACCTACAGGTTTGTTAAACACCAATAGAGGGTAACACTACCCAAAATCAATTAAAAAGTTGACAAGCTAAACCACCTGGAATTACATTAAAGAAATTGTTTTTGTTTTGTTTTGTTTTTAAATTTGGATTATTTATTTTTGGTGGATACTGTGGCAAGGGAAGGTGGTTTGGAGCACAGCCTCTGAGAGACAGTCATTCCAGTGTCTAGAGGACCTTGACAAATATATATATTTGTATATATGGATCTATATAAAAAGCCCTGATATATTAAGGATGGATTGCTTCCAGTTATCACCCAGCACTTGCCCTCTTCTTTCACACTTTCTTTTTTGGCAAGGGGAAACCAAACCCAAAAGACAGCAATAACAACAACAAAAACCCTGGGCAGCGAACCTAGAATGTGTTAGATCAATGCAGACACCATGAAAAATAACCAGGACATGCCTTTGTGGCTTTTGATGTAGCTGTGGCTGTTGCTGAAACTAACAGATGCAAAAGCTAACTGCCAGATATCCAGCATGTGTGCCAATGCTGACAAACCTGCCAGATGCCTGGCAGCTGGTCTTAGCCCAACTCCAGTGGCTGCCTTGTATATAGACTGCCTTTTGAACAATAAAAAAATGTTTATCTGAGCTATCTCATGAAAGCATCTTCCAATAAACACAGTAATTTGGTTTTTTTTAAGTCAATAATCTACTGAGTTCATGTTAGAAGGAAGAAAGATGCTGAAGCCTTGATAATCTTTATCCAGTATATGTCAAGTTTTTGGGGTGTAGTTTAGTTGCTGAAATTGGATGGCCTGCAGTTCAGACTGTAAATGGTCATTCTGTCCCTACAGCAAGAGTTATGTGTAAGCCAACTGGGCAGGTTGGAGAGAAAAAGCTATTTGGGTTTTTATAAACAAAGCTTTTGCTGTTCCAGGCTGTGATGCTGAAAGGAAATCAATGTTTTTCCACTAAATGTGGTTTTATCTGGCCAGAATAAACAGTTATGACAGGATATTGGTGCTAAATTTATTAATAGTCTTCTCTAGCTTTGACATTCTGGGAAAAATTACCTGAGATAATTTAACTTTTTCTGGCTAACTTCAATTTTTTTTTCCCTTTACTCCCTGTTTAGACTTTAGTTAGATATATGACAGTTCAAACAGCTGACCTGGAATATACCATTCAATAATAATAATTTTTAAAAAACTTGTGGAAATAGTTAAAGTTAGGATAAAAATATTCTGTGAAGAGGTGCATATAACACGATTCTACAAGGAACAGAATCTCCAGACCAATCACTAACTTGATGCTGATATTTTTATCAACTTCATGCTGCAGCTTGTGCAAATAATTTTCATAAAATACTACTTTTTCCAGTTCAGATTGCAGGGCAGGTGACTTAACTTGCAGCTCTTAGTGTGTAAGCTTCAATTCCAGGTTCTTTAAGTTCAGATTTCATTTTGACCATTATTGAAATAATGAGATTCTGTTCTTCAAAGGGTGCTCCAAGCTGGAGCATGAAGGATGGGATCACCGTGGTTTGCATCTGCAAACATTTTATTGCACATCTGGCACTTGAGGGGGGATGAGTGGGGTTTTTTGTGTGTTATGCCCCAAACCCTCCCAGAACCTCTCGTTTGCTTCTGTGGACTTACTGTCAGCACACTCACAGCATGAGATCAGACAGCTTTATTTGCAGTCTGAAGTATTTTATTCTTATATGTTTCTTGCTTATAAATTTTTCCTTATACAGACACCAATGCTACAACTCAATTCTTGCAGCTAAGCACCGAAGAGTAGCCTGATTATCTCTCAGTGTACAGGGCACTCATTATAACAGGTCATAAATCAACAAACTTGTGTAGGTTTGGTGCAACTCATGAGTAGGTGCATCAGTTTTGGCATGGCAGGAGAGAAGTCAGCAGATGAATACACCTTTCCACGTGTGTGAAAATTCTGTTCTGCTTAATCTGTAGCAAACCCCTTTCTTTTTTTTCTGCACTTATTTTCAGCCTTGTACTTGACCAGACTAAGTTATACCACTGCTCCTAGTGTTTTTGTAGCACCTCTGCTTACATTAGGAGGTATGGAGAGGAATGCTTTGAAAAATCAGTTATTATTATTTATTATTATATGAGTCTCTTTTCAGTAAAAGTGACTGTAGAACTCCAGTTGCTCTGTTTGAAATATTCTATCAAAACCACCATTTGCTCTTTAACCCAAGTTACCAAACATGCTGAAAATGAAAGAGCTCTTTCAGGGCTGGGGTCCTGCCAAGCTGTGGCCATGTGTGTTTCCCAGGACCTTATTTACGAATGAGTTCCACCTTCCCAGACTTGTAAGAGTTTCAAGAATATGAAATTTTCAGAAAGGATGAAAAGAATCACTTATTTTCTTGTCCTATAAAGAACTGTTTAGCAAAATCACTGTGAGGTGTTTTACATGTTGAATGATGACTGAAAAGGGGCTTATTTATCCCTAAAGTGCAGTATGTTGCAAAACTGGAAAATACTAAACTCTGCTGCCCTGTAGTCAAAGGCCTTGGCAAATCTTCTGACTTACTTAAGAAAAGGTACAAGGCAGGATTTGGTCTCGAGTAGCCTAGTTCCTCATGCCTACCCTGATTTATACAGTAATTATTTTACTATAAAAGACTTCTTAAAACTTTATCTTTTGAACTGCTAATCCTCTTGCTTTTTTGAATACCTCTAAGTTAAGCACAGGAGAAGAAGTCAAATAAGACTGAAGCTGGTATTTAAGTAATATGAAATTATCTCTTTTATTTGTTTTCCCGTGCATATGGGTGCACAGAGGTAATGAGCCTGTACCTTGATATGTGGTTTTACTGGTAGATGATGAGGCAAAGCTGAGAAGATTACTAGACCAGTTACTGCTGGCATATGACACTAATGGATGGAGTCTGGTTATTTCCACTCTCATCTGATATTTCCACTCTTGCTTAGCTTTATAGTTGTTTTAATGTGTTCCTTTGTGTTGCAAAAGTCCAGGTAGGATGCTGGAGGAAGGAGTTACTCCCAAATGGTGAGCTGAAACCTCTCCAGGTGTCTCCACAGTGCCCTGTCTCTCCCCTGTCTTCTCTCTTTTACCATCCTGCTGTCAGGTCAGGGTGAACTGCAGGTACTGATCCTGCTGTGTCTTCCAGCAGGAACAGAAGTCCTCTGGTAACCACCTGTGAAAAGTTTTATCCTGCCTCCATACTGATGCAGCACAAGGGAATGGCAATAAGGATCTCAACATCTTTCTACCTCCTGGTGCTAGGAATGGCCTTTGTAATTGCACTCTTACAATGGCAGTGACGTCTGGAGATCTCATCAGGCCAAGCATGAAAGAAGGACAGTGAAAGGCAAAAGGCACTTAGCAGCACAAGCTGCCTCTTTCCTGGGGGCAGATAAAGGAGTTTTTGGTGACTGACTTCACAAGAGGGTTCTTCTGAATTCTGGAAAATAAGTGACAAGTGGGATGTTCCGGTTGAAACCAGAGGTGAGGTTGTGAAGGTTTGGGCAAGCAGCCAGGATGTGAAGAGTGAGATGTTCTCCCAAGCAAAGAAAGAGGAGAGACAAGTGTGGGAAGTAGTAGCACTCAGCTAGGCCATCCCAGCCCTCTATATAAAATTAGGTATAGAAATCTGTGTATCTGAAGGAAGCAAGAGAAACTGCTCCCTAAAAAATGAAACTCTCCTTTCCACCAGCTACTTGAAATTTCCATTTACATGGACTTCACCCCAGAGGAATGTTTTCAGGATAAAGTGACTTATGGATCAGGTTGTTTGGGAAGACATTGATCCACAGTGAGAAGTATCTTGCGGAGGGAAAGGTGTGAGGGCTACATCTATTATGGCCTGGGGTGACACCCTGCTGGTGCCCCTGGGGACAGAAGGGGCCTAGAGCACAAGTCTTATGAGGAGCAGATGAGGGAGCTGGGGTTGTTCAGCCTGGAGAAAAGGAGGCTGAGAAGGGGATGTAATTGCTCTCTACAAATACTTGAAAGGAGATTGTAATTCCCAAATAAAAAGTGATAGGATGGACTTGATTACCTTAAAGGTCTTTTTCAACCTAAACAATTCTGTGATTCTATGTTTCTCTATATGGCTGTGGTGTCTGGGCAAGTGAATGCTGGTGGAACCGGCCCAAAGGCTTGTTGCACAATTTTATTCTACAAGTGTTGGCTCATTGCTATCAACACTGACAGATACCTCCAGCGGGCTTGGATGCTATGAGTATTGTAGAACATCAGTCTGCAAGGGAACAGAAGGCTGCTTTGATCTGTGGGGCAGTGAGGGGAGAGGGGGGCCTGAGCATGAATACATGTGGGGAGCACAGAGAGCCCCGTATGGTGACCCTGTCTCCCTGGGGAAACACGGCTCTTGCCCAAGCTGTCTGTCTTCATGGACACAATACAGTAGCTCGTACTCCAACAGGGACACATCCCCTGGAGGAAGCTATTTAACAGCAAATTGGCCTAGTAACTTTTAGAGATGACCTTGTGTTAATTACAAGTTGCCATATTAGTAAATGCCTTCTGAAGGCCAGCTGTTGTGTTGGCGTTAACTCCAGACTCAACTGCTTGTTTACTAAGTCCCAGGGCAATTTAAAACTTTTTTTTCCTCCCTTTTATTGTTTTTATTCAGCTTGGCACAGCCAGGTGATGAACACTTTTCCCCTCTCCCTTTTCACTGTATCTTCCTGCCCAGCTGCTTGAATGGACTGTGTCTGCTAGACTTTTCCTTGCAGATCTGTGGGGAGGCCCTTGGGGCTGTGAGGGGAATGCAAGCCAGAAGCACACCCTGGTAGCAAAGGAGGCCAACAGCGTCCTGTGCTGTATCACCAGGCACTCCATCAGTAGATAAGGAAAGTGATTGTCCCCTATTCAGCACTCAGTAGATCACATCCAAGAACTATATCCTGGTTTGGGCTTCCTGGTACAAGAAACCAGCAGAGGCCACCACCACTTTCCCTGTGAGGACAGGCTGAGGGATTCAGGCTTGTTCAGCCTGGAGATGAGGTAGCCTTGTGAGGGAATGAACCAGCAGCCCCCCAGTGCCTGCCTGGAAGGTTATCGAGGGGATGGAGCCAGGCTGTGCACAGCAATGCATGGTGAGAAGGTGAGCAACAGACATAAATTCAAATGAGAGTTTCAGGCTGGAGATGAGGAAAACACTTGTCCCCTATGAAAAGGTGGCTGGGGGGGCTGCTCAGTCTCTGTCCTCAGAGGTTGTAAAGACTAGTCTAGATAAAAACCTGAGTGGCTTGATCTGACATTGTAGCTAAGCTTGCTTTGAGCAGGGAGGTTGGATGAGAAACCTTATTGAGGTCTCTTCCAACTTTGATTATCCAATGAGAAATGTTTAGAAAATTGAACCAGTAAAGAAGTCTACATTCCCTAGAAATCAAACATGGTTTGTTCACCTGTGCATTTCATACAGGAGTACAGATTGTAAAGAAATCAGCCAAAGTATGCAAGAGTACATTTATACAGTTTTCTCCCACTATAAGTCTCAAAGTATGCAGAAAAATGGAAGACAGGGCTTCCTGAACCTATTTCATAGACAAGGACTTTGCATTTTATGTGCCTAAAACTTCTCTCTTTTTTTTCTTTATCTATCAGTCTCATCCATCAGAAAGCAATTTGTATTAAAGACTTGGAATGTTTCAGCAGCATGGACTTTTATCTGGAAACTGCTTATTTTTAAAATTTTCCCCCAAAGGTTTCTTTTCTATCTCCTCCTGAAGGCTGTAAGGGAGTCTTGTACATCCCTCCTATCACAAGTGTCTCATCACCAGTGGAAGCTGCAAAGCAAACACGTTTGGGCCATTCTTCTGCCCCAAGTACTCTGAGGATGTGTCTGTACAAAGTTATGCGCTGTAGCTACCCCTTGCCCCCGTTCCAGCTGCCCTGCTGCAGGGCTGCTTGCTGAGGTTGCTGCTGCTTGCAGGCACCACGTGGGGTGATGGCAGCAAGTCCTGCTTTCATGTTCCCACTGCAGCAGGGGCTCTCGCGCAAGCGTGTTGCAGCTGGAAAACTGAGCATATTCCCTTGCCTTCTTTGAGACAAATAATAAAGTGAGGGGGTTTTTAAAGCTCGTTTGAGCAGGAACACCTTGATGTTGTGGCATGTATTGCATACATAACAGTAAGCGCATTTGCATTTCACCTGTGCCAGCCTGCAGCAATCCCTTGTCCCTGTGTGCTCTCTTGGCTAACCACCATTCCTGACTTCATTGTGAATGATACTAGTCATACATGTGCATAGTCCTCTTTGCAGAAGATGCTTTTCTTCCTACGGGAGCATTACACTCAATCAGGGGGTTGGGGTTTGGTTTTGGGTTTTGTTGTTTTGTGTTGTGGGGGGTTTTTTTCTAGAATACAGCAGCAGTTTTCTAAGTTGCATCTGCCTCTGTACCAATATATACCCAATCAACAACATGCTTCTCGAAGGTTTGTGACTTAATTAACTGTAGCTGATTCACCGAAGAGTTCAGGTGTTTTTAAAATCCATAAGCCCATCAGCGTTTGGGAAGTCTTGCTGTAAGCATGACTTGAATGCAGGTGCTTCTGGGCCATGTTCCTGCTGTGTTCATCCATGAATGTTCATCCATTCCTGCTGGATGTCAACAGTTATGCTGTTGGCTGATGTGTGAGTGGAGTAATGTTGTCTGGGGGTTACTGGTTTCTGTCAAGGAAGATGATTTTGTGGGCTTAATGGAAGGATGATGTGCATATACAGCTGGCGATAAACATGAATTGTTTACTTCTATGAGTCACTCCACAAAAATGGTCAAAGTAGACCAATGTGGACAGCGAGAAGGGGGAGTGTGACAGTCCCTCAAGAAGAGTGGCAGGTTAGGGCTACTACTCCTCTATTTTGTATATTAATTATGTTGAAGGGTGGAGCTTTGTACTGGGACAAAAATGTAAGGCTATTAGCAAAGGCAGGCAATTGAGTAAGACCCAATGAGATGGTGTTTTAGCCCTACAAGAGAAAAGTTTTGCAGGCACTGTTGGAATGGGGAAGGAGGTATCCCCAGAGTCTAAAATATGCACCTTCAGTACCCTTTATATCAATCTGTGCGGAGTTAGTGTCAACTTTGGATCAGATGTAAAGGACCAGATGGAAATACTTTTTAGGTATGCTTGTATTGACTGGAAAGGTTACAGCTCCTGGGCAGTGTCCCCAGTGCTTTGCAGGGGAGATGGGTTTTATTTTAAAAAAGTAAAAGGTTTTAACTACTGGGATCCCCAAAGAGAAGAAACCGAATCTTCAGTTAATGATGTAGAAATTACACTCTGTAACTTAAGAAAGAAAAATTCTCTTAGGATTCTATATATATATATATATGCATAGATATGATAATATAAAAACATGTATTAAATATATAGTATAAAAATATAATTTAAATTAAAACCTCACCTCCACCCTGGTCTTAGAAGTGGATATCTTGCTCAAAATTACTGAGGCCCTCTGACTTCCCAGGAACTCTTCTGGAAACCTGGAACCTGCGGCTTCCCCACTACCTTCTGCCTACCAGCTCTGTAGCGAGCAGTCTTGGTATCAAAGGGAGCTTTGGGCTCAGCCCAGGCACTGCAAAGGGAGCAAGTGCTGACTTAGTGTCTGATGTGTCCTTGATATAAGTGTTTCCAAACTGGGACAAATTGCAGCTTACATATTAAAAAAAAAAAAAAAATCATGGAAAGATGAATCCAAATAACATTCTTAAAGGACTTGTTTTTCTGGTCATTATTTTCCTATGATAAATATTTTCTAATCAGCAGGATGGCACTGAAGAAGAAAGAATTAAACATTGCCAGGGAGCAAAACTAATAGGGCTATGTCTATAATCTATGTGGAATATATATACACATGCAGTGACACATTTCCTTCCTTATGGAGTAGGATGTTTACGTTTTGTAGTCACATCTGGCTGCCGCTGCTTTCATAGCAAAATAATCTCCTTGTCACTAAAGGCCATGGCAAAAGCTTACTCTTGCTTAGAACAGCTGAAATAATTCATGCCACCACTACAGATACCACCTTGTTAAAGGGCATGTCTGCAGGGCCAGAGCAAGGTTTTTCCACTGCCCCAGGCAGGTACAAAATTGCTGCCAAGATAGGAAAGGGCACCACCGGTATTGCTGCTGGCAGTCTGAACTGCTCCTCTGCCCTGGCTTGCAGCCCTCTAGGAGAGGTGGCAAGAACGTGGCGTGTGGCCAAATTTTATCTGCTCCCAGCCGTTTGAATAAAGATGCTAATCTGTAACCTATGACAGTGGAAGGTGAACCTGTTCACCTTTCTTCCCTCTCTCCTACCGAGCAATTGTGTTGGGTGGCAGGGTCGGTGGAGGTAGCTGGAGGCAGTGAATCCTACCAGGGCACATAAAGTTGATTCTGAATTGGCCTGGTGGAAGCAAGGTTGTTCTTTGCTTTGTTTCCACAACAGGAGAGAGAACCTCAAGCAGAGGCTGAAGTGAACAGATGGGTGTTATACACCCCTAAATTGGGTGACTGGTTTACCTGCTCTTTTCCTCGCCTGAGATAATCCCTGCAGCAGGGGGTTTGCTGCCTTAGATCTGTGCTACCTATTTGCTAGAATTGGCCATGCCAACACATAACTGGGCAGAACTTCGCCCTAGTAAGGCTATTGCTAAATCTCAGCCTCATGGGATTAAATGTACCTGTGACAAGGGGCCATAATAGCCTTCTTGGAAAAGACATTAACATGGGGAAGGCAAAGAGAAGATTTAATTGCACTAGTTGGGTAGATGCAGTGTGTGGACTGAAGTGCTGTGTTAGTGTTTAGTAACAGCCTAGGATATTGTCAAAGCCTCTTACCTGTTGACTTTAGTTGTTGCTGTGACTGTTCAGCAGTTTTGCAAAGTGCATCATAATGTGGACTTATTTTCCCAGGAAATCAGAATATGCTTTTAATGATTGTACAGGATAGTTTAGTTTGGTTTCTGTGAAATTATTGTGCTCTGTTTTCTATAGTTGATTGAACTACCAGAGAAGAGGCCAAGACACGTTGTTTTTCTTTATCTCAGAGTTTGTAGATGTCTAGGACTACTTGAAGTAAAAGGATATAGGGGTTATGAGAAAGAGACTATTAATTTTTTCTTAATCACATTTTCAGAAAGAACTAACCTGTTTTCTCTTGAAAACAGAAATATCAACCAAAGGCAGATGCCTGGTATGGAGCATTTCTGCCTAAACTATACAAATTTAGCGAAGTTGTTAAGTGGTAGAGTTTTATGATGCCAAGCCTTAAGTGACCTTAATTATAGGCCGTACTGTCTGTAAAGTGTGTGAACTGTGTGACTGGGTGACACATAGACTCCCTTCGTTCCCTTTTTATTCATCTCCATTTTCATTTTTATACTAGTCTGCTCTTCCAAAAGCATTCACCCCTAAGACCACTTGAAGGCAGAATGATTTCAGATGGGACTCTACACAGGTAGGTAGCAAAATGCTAATGTTTCAACAGTAAAAATAGTTTGTGCACACTCAGAAGGAGGGAACCTTCCTCTGGTGTAATCCACATTCCACTGCAGCAGCACACTGGAACCATAAAAGCCCTGTGACCAAGTGGATTTCCGCAGCGTAAGCATTACACTGGCACTGTCACTAGTAGTCCTGCACTGCTCCCTGTAAGACTCATCCTAACTGGTGTAACACACAGTGCTGTGAGTCTTGGGGCTGTTCTGCACTGGTGAGTGAGCCCAGGTCAGAAGCTGCTGTATTTTAAATCTACTCTTGGTCATCACCCATGCGCTCAGTGACCCTCTCCCTGCACACTAACCGTGTTACCTCTCAGCCAATGTAGGGCTGCTAGAGTGAG
Organism: Empidonax traillii; assembly: GCF_003031625.1. Lineage (NCBI taxonomy): Eukaryota > Metazoa > Chordata > Aves > Passeriformes > Tyrannidae > Empidonax > Empidonax traillii. Next base: position 626,401 of record NW_020955405.1, on the reverse strand, counting down.
ATCATTGAAGATGTATGCTTCTGTATATCAGTATGTAACTGGGCATCAGAAGTATGAGAATTCTATTTATTTTTACTCAGGAAGTTCACTTTGCATACAGATTTCGCTTTTGTTTGCCAAAAAGTATTGTAGAAAGCAGTAAGATCAGAGTCATCACGGTATTGCCATCTGATGTAAATTATGTAAGGGAGTTGTAAAACACAGGGCAATGACTTCTGCTGAGTGCTGGCTTGTAATCACAAATGCTTAGTGGTGTCCTATCACCAGGTTTAGCATTAGGGTTGACTTTTGACTGTAGTAAATGGTATTGCTAATTTCATCTGTTTGGAAATCATGAAGCTGTGTTATAGAATTTGATAGTTTGACATGGGGGTGTCATTTTCTGGTCTGTTTACACTTTGGGAGTTTGCTGGGTTTTATCTGGAAGCCTTAAATATATTAATATATCAAGATACCCTATATCTTAAATGAAAACTGAGAATATCAGTAACAAAAATACAAGAGCTGAGACTTGAAAAGTGAAGTACCTTCAGCTTCAGGCCCTTTAAAAAAAAGAAGGCTGACCAATGTATTGGGCTGGATGCTGGTGTACCTGGCTTTGGAGAAGGCTCCTGAAAACCAGAAAATCTGCCAGGTAACACTTACACAAATAGATTTTAACAGAAGGCAGTTGCAGTTAATTTCCTTTGGAAATTTATTTATTTACTTGAAGCTAGGTTTTAGGTTACTTAACCATTTAAGCCAAACTTTCAGTCAAATTTATTAAACTGCACTGTTTGGACTCTTCTGTTGGAAATTTAAGGTCAGTCAAATACTTACAGAACAGGGTATTGTTTCATAACAATTTCATATTGTTTCACAGTTAGACAAAGTGACTTCAAATTGAAACCATGAATGACTGAACTGTGCTTAATTTTTTAATATTTTTTGTGGCTTTTTTTTTTTTTAAGTTTAGCATGGATTTCCATATCTGTCACATAACACAGAAACTAGGGGCTGAGCACACTGCACATCAAATTTCTTAATCTCCTCATCTCCAAATTATGGTTCATGGTTGTTACAATGAGGAAAGCTTGCAGTGATGCTATGCAAGCTTTGCTGCGGGACGGAATTAATTTTTAGTTATATTAATCAAGTAATGTAAAAATAATAATTTGGATTTCTCTTAAGAGATGTAGAGAAATTCAGTTCCCTTCTTAAATCTGCACAGCTCAAGGCAGTGTTGAGACTGTAGAAGCCTATTAATGATGGTGAATGTCACTACTTGAAAAGCAAACTATACCTAAAGCTTTATTCACAGTCATCCATTCTTAGGAGCCCAACTCATGTTTGCTGGTGCATTTAGGTGGAAATGCCAAACTGTTATCCCTCCCAATGGGCTGTGTGTCTGTCACTAAGAGTGAATGAGATGTGCCTCCAGTCCTCAACAGTTTACATCCATGCATGCTAACATTTATTGCGTTTTGGCAGTAGTTTGTGAGGTCAGTTTTCCCTTTCCTAGAACTGATTGGGGAAAATGGGAAACAGAATTCAAAGTAAAATATTCTGGGTCCCTAAAACAGAGTGAATAAGGACATGATTTGTAAACTATTACCCTTTCTTGCAATCTACATGGAGGAAATCTAGTTTAGAGTTAGTAGGACTCTATGGAATACCATTTTATTTATCCTCATTTAAGAATTGTGCTCTTGAAGAAAGCACTCTAAATCTCAATTCCCATCCCTGCTTAATGTCTCTTGCAGATAAAAGGTAGTCATGGCCTTTTTGTGAGGATTTTTTTAATCTTATTTCCCACAGTCAAGGTGACAAGAGGGAAACAAGAGCAGATGTTGTCAAGGAAAGTAGCATCAAAACAATTTTGACAGTTTGGTTTTAATGAGGATCTCATTGATACTGACAAAAGTAAAATTGGAACATTAGCATAGTTCCTTGAAGAGTTCAGGAAATCATTGAAACTAAATGGCGTGACAAAGTATAAGTGACAATTAGGCTTTGCATCAAAAGTGCTTGCTGTTTGGTAGGTCAAATGACTGCCACGCTTCCTAATGCCGTGTAAAATGTAACAGTGGTATATCTGTAATGCAGAGACCTTTGGCCAATTCACTGTTGACGTCTGAATCGTTTTTTCCTCCTGCTTCTCAGACTGAATTTAGAATGTGGGACCCACAATATACAAAAGTCTTTATTTTAGAGATAATTGCCCTCTTGACGCTCATCAAAGGTTTAGTGTCCAATGGTGAATGCCTCAAGTGAACAGGCTTTTTTTTTTTTTTTTTTTTTTTTTTTTTTAAATCTTACCAAAAAAAAAAAAAAAGAAACAAATAGAAAAACCTTCTTGTGTCTTGGAACTTTATATCTTTCATTAGTTGTTTTAAAACTCAGATTGTATTCAGTTGTAATTGATGGGTCTTCTGGACCTGAAATCTGATCTTATTCAGAGATACAAAAAATATGCAAATAAAAAGCCATGTATGATGTGACATTTCATGTGTTGTTATGTTTTTGGTAAGGTTTGGGGGGGGGTGGGTGTTTACAACCATATTTAAAGAAAAAAGTAAATATGTCTGTCTGTATGTCTTTTGTCTGTTGTTGTATCATGTCTTTAGATAATAAGAAAAGAAGCGGCAGTAGAGTTGTGTGAAAGAGGTTGATATCCTGGATTTTAAAATATAAAAACCAAACGTGGCTTTCCTTCACCACCATTTTTTCGGATATGAAATTTGTCACCAGGACAACCTCACTCATATGTCTAATGTAGTTAAATATTTTTACTGCCATTGGTGTAGGTGGACAGTTTGCAAGCAGCTGTATCATTTTATTACAGACACTTTGCTGGCACTTAACACAATGTTTGTAGATTTAACGTACAGGTTCATTTTCTGATCCAACAATTGTCATCTAGGTCAAATGAGTTATTGAGGAGTTGCCTTGGACTGAAGACAGTACCTGCACTCTAGCTTTTACCATCAGAAATGTTGACTTGTCTTGAGGCGCCTTTCACTAAGGTCACTTTGGTGTGACCTCTCCACTAGTTTTCAAGAGTGCAGAGCGTTATGAGGTTGGAGGTTGAGGGGTGGCTTTACTGTGCCTTGCTCCTTGTTGCTCTTCTTTTAATTAGCCATCATTGCTACCCATTCACTGAGGAAAAATGGTAATCATAGGCCACAGCTCTTGCTGTGTGTTTACATTGCCTAATTTATGGCCTGAAAAAAAAAAAGAAAAAGAAAAAAAAACAAAGTGCAGGTGCAGAGATGGAGGGCTATCACTGGAAGAAGGCCCGTTAAGACCTGGTCCCCCATTCTCCCTGGTGCTGCATGTCGACAGCTTGACCGTGGCCTCCCAGAAGGGCAGCATCTCTCAGGAAAAATCCACCCTAGCGCCCCTCCACAGCAACC